>NC_064616.1:322698718-323002740 GCF_023898315.1 Schistocerca nitens
CAAGATGTATGAGACCGGTGAAATACCGTCAGACTTCAAGAAACTATCAGTTTAGTAAGTCACACCTGCAAAATACTATCGCAAATTATTTACAGATGAATGGAAAAACTGGTAGAAGCCGACCTTCGGAAAATCAGTTTGGATTCCGTAGAAACATTGGAACACGTGAGGCAATACTGACTCTACGACTTATATTAGAAGAAAGATTAAGGAAAGGCAAACCTACGTTTCTAGCATTTGTAGACTTAGAGAAAGCTTTTGACAATGATGACTGGAATACTCACAAATTCCAAAGGTGGCACGGATAAAATACTGGGAGCGAAAGGCTATATACAATTTGTACAGAAACAAGATAGCAATTATAAGAGTCTAGGGGCACAAAAGAGGAGCAGTAGTTCAAAAAAGTGTGAGACAGGGTTGTAGCCTATCCCTAACTTTATTCAATCTGTACATTGAGCAAGCAGTAAAGGAAACAAAAGCAAAATTTAAGTAGGTATTAAAATCCATGGAGAAGAAATAAAAACTTTTGAGGTTCGCCGATGACATTGTAATTCTGTCAGAGACAGCAAAGGACTTGGGAGAGCAGTTGAACGGAATGGACAGTGTCTTGAAAGGAGGATATAAGATGAACATCAAAAGAAGCAAAATGAGGATAATGGAATGTAGTTGAATTAAGTCGGGTGATGCTGAGGGAATTAGATTAGGAAATGAAACACTTAAAGTAGTAAAGGAGTTTTGCTATTTGGGGAGCAAAATAACTGATGATGGTCGAAGTAGAGAGGATATAAAATGTAGACTGGCAATGGCAAGGAAAGTGTTTCTGAAAAAGATAAATTTGTTAACATCGAGTATAGATTTAAGTGTCAGGAAGTCGTTTCTGAAAGTATTTGTATGGAGTGTAGCCATGTATGGAAGTGAAACATGGACGATAAACAGTTGGGACAAGAAGAGAATAGAAGCTTTCAAAATGTGGTGCTACAGAAGATTGCTGAAGATTAAATGGGTAGATCACATAACAAATGAGGAGGTATTGAGTAGAATTGAGAAGAAGAGGAGTTTGTGGCACAACTTGAGAAGAAGAAGGGACCGGTTGGTATGACATGTTCTGAGGCATCAAGGGATCACAAATTTAGCATCGGAGGGCAGCATGGAGGGTAAAAATCATAGAGGGAGACCAAGAGATGAATACACTAAGCAGATTCAGAAGGATGTAAGTTGCAGTAAGTACTGGGAGATGAAGAAGCTTGCACAGGATAGAGTAGCATGGAGAGCTGCATCAAACAAGTCTCAGGACTGAAGACCACTACAACAACAACAACAACAATAATAACAACATGAACATGAAAATGAACATTTTCAGTTGACATATTAATACAGTGTTTTGTATCCACAGTTATTTTACTTATGACAGGCCTACATCCATTATGTTCCAAAAACTTTAGACATACATTTATGAAATGACATAATATAAAGCTGTCCTTTCCCCTTTCCTGCTTTCAGCTTTTCCCCCACACCCCACCTCCCGGCACTGCACCAGGCTGCGACCTAGTATCTGCATACCTCCCTCACCAGAAAGTGCTCTTCTCTCCACCTCACTTCTACACTGCTATCCTTCCCCCTTCTCTCCCACACTTCAGATTGTTATTAATGTGACAGTTGTATTCTGGGCAGATCTGCTGCTGTTAATGATCATTTGTGCACAAGGTGTGCTTTCTTGTGTGTATGTTTTCTTTGCTGAAGTAGGCTTTGGATGATAGCTATAATGTGCAACAATCTTTTCACTGTATCTGCGAGCAACTAAATGCATCATTTTTATGAGGAGCAATAATCTGTATTAGTGATAATATTATCAATAGTTGACTCTGTTTCCAAGTCGCTTTTGTTGGTTCCATTACAGTTGTATTTGTGTTGTACTGTATTAACAGTTCCTCAGATTTTTTCTTTCTTTGTCTCTCTCTTCCTATGTCAATATTAAAATCACCACATATTACACACTCTTTGATTTAGTTTTTTCTAGGAGAATGCACATGTTTTTGAGGAAAGTATTAATATTTCCACTTAGTGATCAGTATGTACAGAATACTCTTAACTCATTGTGCACTGTACCTGTAATCTCAAAATCTTTTTCTTTACTTTCGGGTATAATTTGCATATATCATCCATCTACTATCATAATTAATGGCTGTTTTAACAAATATTGCCACTTTTCCATCCCTATATTCTGAACTGCAGAAACAGTTTGCTAGAACAGAATCTTTTATGCTAAAACTGCATATTTCATTCTCTTAATCCATGTTCATTTATAAACAATAGGTCTGGGCATCTATCATTTATAAGTACTTCTAATTCTTTAATCTTCATGTGCTGTACATTTTGATGCAGAATTCTGAGCTTAAATTCTTTTTCCTTAATAATAAATGTATGAGAATAAAAAATTCAGCCATAACTGTAGGCAGTGGTTCAAAGCATGATTCAATTTAAAATACTACATTCTTAATGTCATTGAAATTATTGACAATACAGTAACTTGTCATGAAGTATGTCTATGAGTATAAGAGCAGCAAAGTAGTGCCAAACAAATACTGAAAATGTGTGTAATTTATAGGCATACTATTAAATAGTACCAGAAAATACCCGTCAGCTGTATTGCCATCATGTCATATTCCATACCAAGATAACCCGATTAAGGAAAAGCTTGCTTGAATACTACTGCACAGTTGTAACACAATAAAAGACCTTGTATTGAGAAATTAGTATTCTTTATATGTGATGTACTTCAAAGTTACAAAAGAATCAGAAACTTTCCCTATAATTTATTTGAAATCATGGAAATTGTCTAATTTAACTTGCACAAAAAATAAACAAGATGTTCACAGCATTTTGTTTCTCCATATGTAAAAAAAAGTTTGTCATTTTAATGACCTTTACACAGTGAATAAATCAGGCCAGAGAAAATTAAATTAACTTTTCTTTATTTGTCTTTCAACTTTACACAATATTGTGTTAATATCAAAATACACTGCTGCAAAAAAATGCAACACCCTCAATGACTGTGATTCAGTGGCACCAGGATTTAATATGTGCATATTATGGGATTTTTGTGTTAGCAATTCATGTGGCACTCAGGAGGCCCATCTGTACACCCTCTACTTTGACTCTGCAGGCAGTAACCGTGTTGACTTTAGAGGTGAGCAGCATTTTCAACATTCATTCTAGGATATAAACACGGCCTACCCATAAGTACATAGTCCTGCTTGGACAGCTTCAGCCATTTAAAAGGGGACACATGTTGCACTTGTTTGGTGATTAGGGATTTCTGGGAAATTTCTGCTTGCAGCAGGAGTAAGAACATTTGTGTATCTGGCTAGGCTATCACTGATACCGTGACACTGCCAATCATAGCTAGTCATGCAAGAGTTAGTTGAAGAGTGGATCTCTGTTGTCTTCAGTGATGAGAGTAGGTTCTGTGAGTGATGAACATACCCACTCTAACACTCTCTTTTTACCAGGATCTAGCTAAAAATATTTGAGTAACATAATCATATATTATAAGTCTTTGCTTAGGACGGTGAAATACTTGGCGTATGTACTTATCTCTTGTTGGTTTTGATGAGTTTTCTCCAGCAATTCAGTGTTAATTGGGGTGCATAATATTAATTGCTTCACTACAGAAATCCGAGGAGTCAATGTGAAAAGCTGGTGATATTTAATAACTTCATGTTAAATAACTTACATCCCTTTGAACTCTACCAGTGTTACTTCGATGTAGCAAAATAATAAATTTCTCAACACCATCAATACCATAACTAGGCAAATTGGTCCCAGTGATCTTACTATATTTTGAGACCGTAACACTGATGCAAAGTCCAACGACATAACTAACATGAAACTTGTAGATGTATTAGTTTCGTACAATCTTAGAAATATAGTTAACATGGATCCAAAACTGCTCAAGACACTGTTAAGTATAGTAACATAGACCTTCATTACTCAGACCACCTTGCACAACAGATAGAATATAGAAAAAACAGCTACTAAAATCATACCAAAAACTTTTGAAAAGAAACGAGTTATGAGCAATGATCCTGTCCACTTCCTGAGAAAGTGCAAGCAATTTTAGAATATAAGTTACCTGACAAACTGCATGAGCTCCGCAGATTTCTTGGCATTGTCAACTACTACCGTCGCTACCTTAAAGATGGGGCACAGACTCAAAGCTGTTTTGCATGACTATCTTAAGGGAGCGAGAAAGGAGGATAATAGACAAATTCAGTGGACTGAAGAAGCAAAGAAAATGTTTGAGCAATCTAAACAAGATATAGCAAATGCTGCATTATTGGTTTTTCCTAACTCAGAGTTACCCCTAGCATTATCTACAGATGCATCAGATATTGCTGTTGGTTCTGTGCTCCAGCAACTGGAAAATGGAAATTGGACATGTTGCATTCTTTTCACAGAAACTGAGTAAATCACAGAAGGGTTCCTGTACCCATGACCGAGAATTATTGGGAATTTACCTTTTTGTGAAAAAGTTTAAGCATTTACTGGAAGGAAGAGACTTCATAATCTTCACTGATCATAACCACTCACATTTGCTTTCAAGCAAAACAATGATAAGGCATCTCTTCGACATATGAGACAGTTGCAGTACATTTCACAATTTTCGACCGATATTCGTCATGTCAGTGGCCATGACAATATTGTTGCAGATGCCCTATCCAGAGTTGATGAAGTAGTTATACTGGACTATGATGAAATTGCCAAAAACCAGCATCAATATCGAGAACTACAGCAACTCCGAATGGGGAACAACTCCTTAAACTTCAAATCGTATCAACTTCCATCAGGGAAAACATTGTGGTGTGACACATCCACTGCAAATATCAGACCTTATATTCCATAACCTTTTCGTTATCAAATATTTCTTCATTTTCATGGTTTAGCTCATCCTGGCATATAGACAAAAGTGAAACTGTTGAGTAGCAGAGCCATTTGGTCAAACATCAAAAGTGATGTGCGACAGTGGACTAAATCCTGTATCAGTTTTCAGAAAACCAAGGTCACTCGCCACACAAAATCACCACTAGAGAAGTTTGAAGAACCTGATGAACGTTTCAGTGTTCAACCTCATCAGACCTTTTCCTCCTCCTAATGGCATGACTTACTGTTTAACTTGTATTGACCGTTTCACATCTTGGATGGAAGTCATACCACTTGCAGATATTTCAGCTGAAAAAGTGGCAACAGCCTTCTACCAGCACTGGATTGCAAGATTTGGTGTACCATCACAGGTAATCACTGACCAAGGAACACAGTTTAGATCACAGTTGTTTAATAATTTGGGCATAGTATGTGGAATGAAAATTCAGCACACAACGCCATATCATCCTCAATGCAATGGTAAAATTGAGCGACTACTTAGAACTCTGAAGTCTGCAATCAAGGCCCATAACAGTTCTAATTGGACAGAAGTTCTGCCTACTGTTCTATTGGGGTTGCGCCCTGCAGTGCAAGAAACATCAAACGATTTCATTGCACAGATGGTATATGGAAAAACTATAAGACTTCCGAGTGAATTTTTTGAAGAGCCCACTACAGAGATTAACCTTGATTCATTTTCATCTAATTTGCAAAAGCAAATGCTTCATCTGAAACCTAGTAGGCGTACACAAAGCAAATCAAGATCAGTATTTGTTCCAAAAGATCTGCAAACCTGTTCCCATGTCTTCCTGAGATGTTACATGAAAAATATTTCACTATTAGAAGGAAGTGCAAACACATAAATGTGTCAGTGGACAGACTTAAACCAGCTTATCTCCTGCAAGAAGAATTGGAATCAGAGAAGGAACTTGAAAACTTTTCTAAGGACACTGAACCACAACATCCCACAGAGGAACCATCTCCAAATATCAGAGTATCGAAGTCAGGACGGATTATAAGGTTCTCACCTCGATTTTTAGAGCAGTTGTCTCTCTGGAGAATTAATCAAATATCATACCAGACATTGTAATTATTTTATATCATATCTTTTGTCATTCCAATATGTTTTTTTTTTAATTGTTTTATGTTAATGTTGTGCTGATTCCTTCATCATCGTGTATTAATTCGTAACCATGTTACTGGTGGGGGAGTAGTGTAAAGGCAACAGTGATGAATCTAAATGGAATTTTTATATTTTATGAAGTTGCCAAGACCGTTAATAGTTCAATACTGATGACATGATGTAATATCTTTAAAATTTTATTTATTTTTTGTTTATTCTTTGGTAGCAAAGATCTGATGATTCTGAGATGGCTGCTAAGCAGAAGTCAATAAACAAGTCTTAAGCAGGCAAAGTGGCGTGTGTTCTTGGTGATTTAAAATTAGACTAAATATCATCAAGCAACATCTTTTGGGAACTGCCACAAAGATTACGTTACGGCAGTTATATGACCTTTACACAGTAAATAAATCAGGCCAGAGAAAATTAAATTAACTTTTCTTTATTTGTCTTTCAACTTCACACAATATTATGTTAATGTCAAAATACACTACTGCAAAAAAAAAAAAAAAAAAAAAAAAAAAAAAAAAAAAAAAAAAAAAATGCAACATCCTCAATAACTGTGTTTCAGTGGCACCAGGATTTAATATGTGCATATTAAGGGATTTTTGTGTTAGCAATTCATATGGCACTCAGGAGGCCCATCTGTACACCATCTATTTTGACTCTGCAGGCAGTAACTGTGTTGACTTCAGAGGTGAGCAGCATTTACAACATTCATTCTAGGATACAAACATGGCCTACCCATAAGTACATACTCCTGCTTGAACGGCTTCAGCCATTTAAAAGTGGACACGTGTTGCACTTGCCAGATGAAGTGGCCGAGCGGTTCTGGGCGCTTCAGTCTGGAACCGCGCAACTGCTACGGTCACAGGTTCGAATCCTGCCTCGGGCATCGATGTGTGTGGTGTCCTTAGGTTAGTTATGTTTAAGTAGTTCTAAGTTCTAGGAGACTAATGACCTCAGAAGTTAAGTCCCATAGTGCTCAGAGCCATTTGTTGCACTTGTTTGGTCGTCAGGGATTTCTGGGAAACGTCTGCTTGCAGCAGGAGTAAGAACATTTGTGTATCTGGCTAGGCTATCACTGATACCGTGGCACTGCCAATCATGGCTTGTCATGCAAGAGTTAATTGGAGAGTGGAACTCTGTCGTCTTCAGTGGTGAGAGTAGGTTCTGTGAGTGATGAACACACACACTCTTTTTACCTGGTCATAGCAAAAAATTTCTGAGTAATATAATCGTCAATTATAAATATTTGTTTAGTTCGGTGAAATACTTGGAGTGTGCACTTATCTCTCGTTGGTTTTGATGAGTTTTCTCCAGCAATTCAGTGTTAATTGGGGTGCATAATATTAATTGCTTCACTGCAGAAATCCCAGGAGTCAATGTGAAAAGCTGGTGATATTTAATAATTTCATGTTAAATAACTTACATCCCTCTGATCTCTACCAGTGTTATTTCTATGTAGCAAAAAAATAATTTTTTCAACACCTTCAATACCTAGGCAAATTGGTCCCAGTGACCTTACTATAATTTGAGACCTTAACACTGATGCAAAGTCCAACAACATAACTAACACGAAACTTGTAGATGTATTAGGTTCGTACAATCTTAGAAATATAGGTAACGTGGATCCTAAAATGCTCAAGACACTGTTAAGTATAGTAACATAGACCTTCATTACTCAGACCACCTTGCACAACAGATAGAATATAGAAAAAAAAACTACTAAAATCATACCAAAAACTTTTGAAAAGAAACGAGTTATGAGCAATAGTAACATCAACTCTCAGAAAATTAAACTAGCTGAGGAGAAGTGGAACACGTGAGGCAATACTGACCCTACTACTTATCTTAGAAGAAAGATTAAGGAAAGGCAAACCTACGTTTCTAGCATTTGTAGATTTGGAGAAAGCTTTTGACAATGTTGAATGAAATACTCCCTGCCACCTTCAGCAGGGGTAAAATACAGGGAGCGAAAGGCTATTTACAATTTGTACAGAAAGCAGATGGAAGTTATAAAGAGTCGAGGGGTATGAAAGGGAAGCAGTGGTTGGGAAGGGAGTGAGACAGGGTTGTAGCCTATCCCCGATGTTATTCAATCTGTATATTGAGCAGGCAATGAAGGAAACAAAAGGAAAGTTCGGAGTAGGTATTAAAATCCATGGAGAAGAAATAAAAACTTTGAGGTTCGCCGATGACATTGTAATTCTGTCAGAGACAGCAAAGGACTTGGAAGAGCAGTTGAACGGAATGGAAAGTGTCTTGAAAGGAGGATATAAGATGAACAGCAACAAAAGCAAAACGAGGATAATGGAATGTAGTCGAATTAAGTCGGGTGATGCTGAGGGTATTAGATTAGGAAATGAGACACTTAAAGTAGTAAAGGAATTTTGCTATTTGTGGAGCAAAATAACTGATGATGGTCAAAGTAGAGAGGATATAAATTGTAGACTAGCAATGGCAAGGAGAGCATTTCTGAAGAAGAGAAATTTGTTAACATCGAGTATAGATTTAGATGTCAGGAAGTCGTTTCTGAAAGTATTTGTATGGAGCGTAGCCATGTATAGAAGTGAAACGTGGACAATAAATAGTTTAGACAAGCAGAGAATAGAAGCTTTCGAAATGTGGTGCTACAGAAGAATGCTTATGATTCGATGGGTAGATCACATAACTAATGAGGAGGTATTGAATAGAATTGGGAGAAGAGGAGCTTGTGGCACAACTTGACTTGAAGAGGGGATCGGTTGGTAGGACATGTTCTGAGACATCGAGGGATCACCAATTTAGTATTGGAGGGCAGCGTGGAGGGTAAAAATCGTAGAGGGAGACCAAGAGATGAATACACTAAGCAGATTCAGAAGGATGTAGGCTGCAGTAGGTACTGGGAGACGAAGAAGCTTGCACGGGATAGAGTAGCATGGAGAGCTGAATCAAACCAGTCTCAGGACCGAAGACTACAACAACAACAACGAGGAAGAGTGGGATAGAATCACCATTGTGGAACGATCAGATGACAAATGGGATGGGATGTATAACATCCTATTGAGCCACTTTGATTCCTTTTCTCCCATTCAAGAAATGCAGACAGGGCCAATACACAGTCAAAGTGCAAGAAATAACAAACTCAGAATTTCAGGCCAGTCTTGTTAAACTCAGGCAAAATATTCATGACCTAGGTGTCCTGTAAAAATCAGCAAGGCTGAACCTTTTCAAACAAAAATATAAACCTTTAAAGGAGAACTGTCAAACCTTAGAAAATAAGCCTACAGTAATGAAATCTCACAATCTACAAATGTAAGCGAGGCCTCCTGGAAACTCATCAATAAGTATCAATAAACCTCCACAACTATGGATGGCAAATCTTTATCCATTATACAGGATGGTTATAACTGCTTCCCTTCTTATAAAAGAACCAAAAGCATTAGGGCCTATGTAACTCTTTTAATAAACATTTCATACCACCAACAGGAAATCCAACACACACTATAGAATTGTACCAAGATATACCAAATCACACTCAAGCAGTGTGTTTTGAATTTGATGAGGTTAAAGAAAATGATATAAGGAGGATAATCCTCACATTAAAAAAGATCAAATACTCGGCTGGATGGGATTCTGTGTCGAGTGTAGTAGATAAAAAATGCATAAAAGAAATAGTTAAACCACTAATGTACCTCATAAACTGTAGTATTAGAGAAAGCACTTATCTAATTTTAATCACAAATGTATTTGCAACTACTTTTCCACAGTTTTTACATGATATAAGAAAGTTAGGCTTGTACACAGAGAAAATTTCGTCTCAACAAAATAGTAAGTAGTATACTTTACATTTATGTTTCCTTTGGCTTTAATTTTGTATTAATGGAACAAGTGTGAAAACAGTAATGGTGTGAAATTGAGAATCATAGTACAAATTGCTTCAGAGAATTCGTGTTTAGAAAACAGATGTTACTGCTGTGTTATATTCGCCGGCATTTGAAACATGTTTTCAGTCACTTGATATAGTGATCATTCAAAATACCAGTGACAACAGAACTGGACAAGTTACCATAGTGTCTTCACACTGTCTTCACCAACAGGCAGTTTAGTTTCTGTGCTTGTGAATGAAATGAAGTGAGAGATAGTTTGTTGCCTGTATACTGCAAATAAATGGCATGTACACATGGCAAAACGCAGTTCAAAATGAGAATCCTTTTCAATGTGCAAAATAAAAATAAAAAAAAGTTTTGACTGGTAGCATTTATTTATAAATAGAGACCTGATTATATGCATTATAAAAACTTATGCATTAAAATGCTTAAAATGCATGAAAAGTGTACAAAATATGCAAGATTATATAATAAAAAAACATGGGAGTTACTGCGTGTGTAATATCTCTAAGTTGTACCTGTGCATATCAGTAACTGGTACTTGGAAGAGTGCCAGCCACGTGAAAGGTAGATACATTTAGAATGCTGATAACATTTTCTGAATTCTTTCTGGTAGAAAAAAATGGTTCAAATGGCTCTCAGCACTAAAGAACATGTACCCCAACGAGTTACCACTGGTTTGGGAGGGCAAATGCACATGTGGTAGTTTTCCCTTGTAGGTATTGATGCGAAAAGAAGTGTTCAGAATATTTTCTTTGTGGATGAAATCAGTTTATTTACATTCACAAACATGGAACATACTTCCTCAGCAAGGCGATGTACTCCATGAGCAAAGCACATCACATATATGAAATTGGGATAAAATACTCGGAAGGCTTTTCCTGCTTCGATCATATACGGAGCAGCATCTGAAGTAAACACAAACTCCCTTTCATCTGCAGAATATTCTGGTAATATTTCTCTAATATCCTCATTCACAAATCTGGCTATCGTAGAAACATTTACTTTTCCAAGGTCTCTGTAGACAGCTAAATAGGAAGAAGGAGGCTCTTCTTTTAAAGCACCAGCAATTACATTTGCAGGGTAACTGCCAGAAGTGTCTGTAGTTTCGTCAACTAAAATCCAGATAACGCTGTCCTAGAGCTCATTGCGTATTTCTTGCAGAACATTTACGTAAATAGTCAGTATGTAATTTTTGCAAAATGTTGATTCATCTGGTATATTTTTAATTAAGAAATATTTGTGCAGAAAGTCTTTGAGGATAGGGTTTGTAAGTTTGTGAAGAGGAATATTGCTTGCAAAGAATGATTCTCATAGATCGACGTTGAACCGACTTTTGTGGTTACCTTCGGACAAGTGCCTGCTACTGCAACTAGCTGTTGTCAAAAGTTGTTGTCGTGGTCCTTTCTTCTTCATTCCTGCGATATGAAGACTTCTCGTGACATGCTTGCTCTATTTGAAAGTTGTTTTTTTTTTTTTTTTCAAAAACGTTTTTCTTGCTAACTTGGAAATGTAAAACAGTTCCGTCATGTGTATATGTTCCAGGATGGTCAGCTATCCACGAAACGCCGTTTCTGTTTTCGGGCGGCATGGTGTACAACATGTTGCACACTACATGTCGTAAAAACGTTCGACTGTGTACAAGTAAATAGAATGCTAAACTGAAACAAGGGACGTGGGACTAAAAGCTTGCGTAGTTTAATATTTGCCGACGCGTACAGTACGACAGTGGAGGGGATTAACGGTGTGCACGGCCGCAGGAACATAGAGTGACTGCCTGTTCCTCTTCTGTAATGATTTCGCTAGGCAGTGGCCTCTCAGTTATCGATTGCACGCAGTTCTAGGTCGCGGTCAATCTGTGGGACATTAAAACCAGATCGAGCTATAGACCTCCCGTCTAAATTTTTAAAATATTATAAACATACAACGAAAATATGCATCGTCACTAGTTTTTAGTTAAAATCTTCAATATCGGTGAAAAGGAGACAAATATTTAAATGCATATGCAACATGCAAATGCATATAATTTCAGTCTCTAAATTATAACCAAACGGAAGAAATAAAATGAGCAGAACATACAGTGAGCACATATACGTATAATAATGTAAATAAAAATGGATGAAAGGTAGATGGAGAGAAACAGTTCATCATATTCCAGCCTTGCTTAGATTCAGTATTGTGGGACAGACCACTCATGCATGGCCTCATCCTCTGAAAAAATTGACATGTCCATCCTCACTGTCCAACCTTGCCTATAAGGATAGGTTCCCACCAGTGGGACAGACTTTTTGAAACAATCTATGCGGTGATGGAGGTAAAGGTCCAAGGAAATGACACCCTGCAACCATTCACCCTGGTGGGCCCTCATTTGCGAGTAATGGACGAAATAAAGATTCAGAATTTCGCGTCATGATCTATACGTTTAAAAATGAAAGCACTTCACATAGTGGTTGCATAGTGTAATGGTGGAGGTATCGACTTCACGTACAGTGTGTTGTTGGTTCGAATCTCGGCAGATGTAATTAATATTTTTCTATTTTAGACCTTCATCGAAATGACTTTGATCATTATTTTTATTCAGTTAATTGGTGTAAATGTAATTTTTCTATTCATTGGTGACATTATTTTAATCAACGTTTTAATTTCATTTGCTCTTATTTTTTCTTGCTTTCGTTTTTTGCACTTGGAATCTTCGTGAATATGAATCTAGTTAATTTTATGTATATATCATTATGTTTAAACATTTGAAAATGCCGACCTGTAGGTTAAAAACAAAAAGCAAATGATGAAATAATCTGTAAATGTAGGCTTTCCTGGCCGTTGTCACAGTCAATAAAATTCTTCTGAATTTGATGCCGCATTGTCATATGTAAATTTAGCAATACACCCTGAGGAAGGCGCCTTGCAACAGTCGCCGAAACGTCGTAATTTTACAGATGACAATGGGGCCTCAAACCCAGAAGAATTTTATTGACGATGAAATAATCTATATGACTGTGCAATAGATTCAAGAATGTATATTTCGTTAAAAGATTTACATCTATTTGGATGGCTATTGTCATAGAAACATTAAAAAAGTTCATTCTCATTGCGCTATTTACAAATTAACATAGATGATGATTTAAACAAAAGCAGGGATTATAAGTAAAACGAAATACAGGGAAAATGAGAAACAGAAACGATGAATGCAATAACATTGATGAGAAGTCAGATGACAAAATGAAAGTAATTAAATCGAAATTAATACATAGCAATAATCAAAATCACATGAACTATGATTCCAAATGAAAAAGGCGTAGGTAGAAATATGAGTGCAAATGATGAACTTTATTCGATGACAAATATGACTGGCAAATGAATAAAAAATACATTTAAACCAATTAATTGAATAAAAATAATGATCAAACTCATTTCGATAGAGATCTAATAATAAATAAGTGTATATCACGAGATTTGAACTGCATGGGATGTCAGTACTTTCACCATTACGCTATGTAACCGGA
Organism: Schistocerca nitens; assembly: GCF_023898315.1. Lineage (NCBI taxonomy): Eukaryota > Metazoa > Arthropoda > Insecta > Orthoptera > Acrididae > Schistocerca > Schistocerca nitens. The sequence continues at coordinate 322,712,134 of NC_064616.1, forward strand.
CTGTAGGCCCTTATCAGTTTTAAATCTATACACCAATATGCGAAATATTTACTTTCAAATCAGTGCACACCAGGATGAAAGACAGTACGCTCACCTACATCCCTTACGGATAGTTTTGAAGAGTCAATTCTCCACTTTCTGCGACATTATGTTAAATTCAATGTTGCGGGACGGACCACGTATCTGCGATCACGTCCTCTGAAAATTGATGTCTCTAATCTGTGCCTTATCCTAATAGCTTGCAACTTTTTTTTTTTTATTGTTATTTTGAAACCTGTTTACAGGCAGGCCTGCAGAAGCATACCACGCCGCTCGTTGGCCGCAGAGAAGCACAAAGATACAAATGAAGACAGTTAGAAGAAAAGATGGTGGACACATAAACGGAGACAATACTTTTTAAAATACAAGGTTCCGTTCACGGGCGTAGAGTCAAAGATGAAATTGTTCAGACACTTGGACACAGACATGGACGAAAATTGTCACACGCGAACGTAGGTGCACAAAACGAATAACACTGAACCACTTAAGCACAAAACGACATCACACACAGGACACGAGGCGTTGATCTCCGGCGCGCGAATGTTCACTAACCGTCTACACGTCCGGGGACCTGCCAAGAGAGGAGGAGGGGGGGTGGGAGAGGGAGAGGGGAGAGCAGATGCCATGGGCAGGGGGGATAGGGGGAAGGGGGAGGGGAAGCCTGGGGGAAGAGGGAAGGAGGGAGGGGACGGGGGAAAAGGAAAGAGAAGGGAAGGGAAAAGAAGGGAGGGAGGGTGCCGAAAGGAAAGGACACACGAAATGGGGGGGGGGGAGGAGGATCAAGGTTGATAGGAGGGGCAGATGGAGGGGAGGAGCACATCATCAGGGAGGGGGAGCTGGCGGAAGCCACCTTGGGAGAGGGTAAGGAGGGTGGAGAGATGGAGACCGGGTGGGACGTGGGAATACAGGCGCGGCAGCGGGCGGGGGTGGGAGAGGATGGGTGAGACAAGCGGATGAGGAGGATCGAGTTTGCGGAAGGTGTACAGGATCCGTATCCTTTCAAGGAAGAGGAGGAGGTGGGGGAAGGGGATGAACTCATACAGGATCAGCGTAAGGGAGAGGAGACAGATGCGATAGGCGAAGCAGAGAGCATGGCGTTCAAGGATTTGGAGGGATTTATAAAAGGTAGGGGTGATAGCTGGCAACAAATTTGTTGGCCAAAAGTATTACATGTTACTACAAATGTTGCTGGGTGCGTATTTCGCATGTCAGAAACAGTTACGTTCCACGGGAGCTTATAGCTATTTTGTTAGCAAAATTGGAAAGGTCGTAGCTGTAGAGGTTTGTTACTGTCATTTCTTCTTTGCAAAACTTCTGTTTGCTGTATGAAATCAACTCGTTATGAATGCTGCCTTTTTAGCGTCTTCAGTAGATGGTAGCTCGCACGTTACAACTTAGCGAGATAGGAGTGCGTCCCACATGTAAACTGAATGTGAGGGAATTACAACTACGCTATGGGTAGGGATGGGCTAAACTGTGACTTTTCAGTATCAGTGATTTCTGCGAATGCTTCTTTCGGTAACTGCAATTCTTAGACGCAGTTTACAATTACAGTTCACGCACTCTACGAATTATATTTTCGCGATTTATAACGGTAGATGTGGCGGTCGCAAGTAAGAACCATCTCCGGCGGTAATTCGTTTGAATACCGCCCTTCGATTGTGCTATTACAGTACCAATCGAAGCGATAGGTGTTACAGGCGCCAGCCTGCCCGTCTACGAGCAGCAGTCCAGCCTGCAGCGGTTCCTGCCAGTAGCCAGCAGCCAGCGTCCAGCAGCGGTTCCTCCCAGCAGCCAGCGTCCAGCGTCCAGCTGCGGTCCCAGCCAGCGTCCAGCAGCAATAGCGTCCGCACCGGCCGGCCAGCCAGGTCGCCTCTCCTGCCAGCAGCAGCAGAGTGGGGCTTCGGCCCCAGTCACCTACATAGTTTCTCGGTCCCTTCTACTCTGTGTTTCTCCTCGCCTTCTTTGTCCTGTCCTGTGCTTTTCCCCTTCTCGTAATGTCGACCCCCACCACCGCCACTACTGCCACCACCACTGCCATCATATACACGTCCACCTCCCCCGCCGCCACCACTATCACGTGGTGTGCCGCATCACTCCCCCCTCAGTCCATCCCCCCACTCCTCACTCTCCCATCTTTCTCACTATTTGTCGCCCCATCCCCGGTTCCTCCCTCCCGAGCCCCGTCTGATCCCTTCCCTCCACTCCCTCCCTTTGCTCCTTCGGCCGCCACTAGGATGGTCACCCGGATGGTTAATGCCCATGCTCCACTCTCCCCTTCGCCTTCATCGTCATCATCTTCATCTTCACCATCGCCTTTGCCATCGCCCTCACCATCTCCGGCGCCGCCTCCAGCACCGGGACCTGCCACTCCCCGCCACATTCCAGTCACTCCGATCCCCCAAACCCCCTCTGCTGCCGTCAAGCGCCCCAGTGACACCCCTGCCTCCTCTACTTCCAAAAAGGCTCTGCCTCGTCCCCCTTCCCCCACCCATGATGCCATGGATGTCTCCCCACCTGTCTCTGCCCCCTCCTCCTCCTCTACCCCCTCCTCCTACCGCTACCTCCTCTCCTGTCCTGATCCCTCCCTTCTTGAAGCCCAGAACCTCACCCTCTTCCTTCGCCAGCATTTTCCTGGTGCCCCCATCTCCCTCCTCACTCCTTGCCTTGATTCAGTGCTCATCTCCTCCCCGAGCCCTACCCTCCACACAGACCTCCTTTCCCGCATCCTTGTCACCCACTTTGGCCCTAATGCCTCCCTCACCCCTGCTCCTTCCCCGCCTCTCTCCCGCCAACCCCAACCCCCGCGTCGCCCGCGGACCCTCACCGCCGTGATCACTCGGCTTAGTCCGACGATCACGGAGGAGGAGGTGTTGGCGGAGCTTCAGGCACATCCCCATCTGGAGGTACATGCGGTTCGTCGCATACACAACGCTGCCGGCCCCACCAGCCTTATGCGGGTCTTTTCCGAGCACGCCCCCTCCATAGACCGTCTCCTGAAGGAGGGTGCCCTCCTTTTTAACAAACATTATAAAGTAGCCCCCTCCCATTTCCCTCCTCAATCCCTCCGCTGCCAAAGATGCTCGCGGTATAATGCACACCCAACATCTGAGTGCCGCGAGGCCCCCACCTGCCTGCACTGTAGGCAAGCCCACTTTTTACGGCAGTGCCCCAATCTCCAGTCCCCCCCCCCCCCCCCCCCGCCCCACTCCTGAAATACCTGTAACCTCCCTCATCCTACCTACTCCCAGAAATGTAAGGCCCGACCCCCCCCCCCTTTCCACTCCTGAACTTACCGTTCCTGTCCGCCCTCTGGACGCCCCCACCCCTCCCGGCAATTCCCTTCGCCCACCCCCTACCGCTGAGGACATCATCAGATTCCTCACCATCGTCCTTACCGAGCGAGGTGGCGCAGTGGTTAGACACTGGACTCGCATTCGGGAGGACGACGGTTCAATCCCGCGTCCGGCCATCCTAATTTAGGTTTTCCGTGATTTCCCTAAATCATTCCAGGCCAATGCCGGGATGGTTCCTTCGAAAGGGCACGGCCGACTTCCTTCCCCATCCTTCCCTAATCCGATGAGACCGATGACCTCGCTGTCTGGTCTCCTTTCCCGAAACAACCCCAATCATCGTCCTTGAGAATGTTCATCCTTCTCAGCATCCGCACACCCTCCAACAGATATCCCTCGCCGCCCGTTACGTTTTCCAACTAAAAATGTACGCCACCTACTCCAACAACCAGGCCCATTTCACCTTCTCCCATCTTGACACCCTCGTTTAAATCCCTGTCATGGCGCGACAGCACCGTATCCTTTACAACAACATCTGCTCCCTTCCTGCCAACAAGAACCTCTTCCTGCACACCCTTGCCACCCACCGTGTGGATGTAGATTTGTGGGTAGATTTGTGTCCACAGTCATAACTTACTATACATGTGCGTTTGCCAAGGCAACAGCAAGGAAGAGGTGGGGAAAAAAAAAACAACAGATTCATGACGGCTCAAAATACATGAAAACACGCAGGTCTACAAAAGGACATGTAAGGAACGTTTTCAATAGAATATGGTGTGTTGTAGTGTTGTGGATGTATCTAAGACAATAATGTGTTAGTTTCCTTAAGAACATGCCTAAAATCTGTCTCGTTACTTTGTTAATAATGTATTAGTTACTTTACTGTATGAAAATGTTTACCACATATCCTATTTCTTTTTTTAAGTGTCGTGCATACAGAGTGTTAAGTTTGTACATGCTCAAAATGGTAGAAGTTAGGATCCCATTTGGAAAATTTACCTGGACAAGGAGTGGTGATAAAACTGGAGTTTGCCTTGGCAGGTAAGGAAACGTATTTACAGGTTATGTTAAGAGTGTACATGACAGGATTTGAGCTGTATGAGAGTTCAGTACCTTCGCCATCACGCTATGTAACCAGACTGTTGTAAGTCATCATCATTTTTAAATCTGTACATCAATACGCGAAATGTCGAAATTTTTGGTCTTAAATGAGTGCCCACCATGGTAGAAAGGCTGGAGGGAGGTTCAATATTGCAAGGGCCTCATGGTAGGAGCACTCAATGCATCCCAACAACAGTGCATAAAAAGATAGTTTTGGTGATGCAGTTGTTAAACTGGAGGGGGGCACAATGTTACAAGGGCAGATTGCCATATGTCAACCCAGCTTAGATCACAAAGTCCCTTACACATACGTCTGTCACCTCACAGATAAATCTGTCAGCTCAGCCAGTATTCCATGGCATTGTGGTGGGCACTATCACACTGTAGCCATATTTTACAGATTAAAAGAAACGCTAGAACAGTGTTTGTAAGAACCAGTAGTTAACTGTTTGTTACTTTCATGTAGTTTATTTCACTACATACAGTCTTTGGCGTTGTAAAGCTTTCCCCCTTTTTTGAATTAGTATAACATTGACATCGCATTCCGTCCATGAGATGCAATTACGTTGATTTTAGTTGAGAATTAAATGTATTTTCTTCAGAAAAGCAATTTCACAAAATTGTTTTCGACTATTACTTTATCATAATTGATATTTATATTTTTAGAGTTGCAAGCAGAACTCTGGACAATTCAAAAGAAAGGACATGTGTCTTGTGATTGCCATTGATGGCAATGCATTGCAAAGTGCTCCTATGCCAGCCTCTGGTTTGGTATGCAGTTGTCATGTTAGGGCTTTCCATTCACTGGCACAGTTGACAATTGCAGGATGGTTGTTAGTGCATGTATATGTGCTGCAGTATGATTCCTCAACACATCCACCCGGGCTACATGCGAATTAAGATGGAAATGGGCAGGCCAGGCCATTCGCCAAATATCTTCTTGTTCCGAGATCTCTTGCACATGTGCTGTTTGATGCATTGTCATCCACAAAAATGAAGTCAGGGCCGAATGCATTTTTGAAAAGACAAACACCTTGGAGGAGTAGAGTGTCACAATGATGTTGCAACATTATGGCTCTCCATACCATAGCAACTAGACCACTGAAATGATCATGTTCAACAATGTTCCTGGGTGCATTACGTGTGGACTCATGGTAGCAGCACTTAATGCACCCCTGCAACACTGCCTAACATGATTCTTTTGGTGGACTAGTTTTTATGCTGGAGGGAGGCACAATGTTGCAGGGGCATACTGTCTTCAGATCTTTCAACGCAGTACAGTCACCATTCAACATCATTCTGACACTGTACTCCTACCCAATGCCTGTTGGGAGGGACGCATTACAAATGGATCAAACGGCTCTAAGCACTATGGGACTTAACATCTGAGGTCATCGGTCCCCTAGACCTAGAACTACTTAAACCTAACTAACCTAATGACATTATACACATCCATGCCCGAGACAGGATTCAAACCTGCGATCGTAGCAGCAGACCGCTTCCGGACCGAAGCGCCCAGAACCGCTCGGCGATAGCGGCCGGCAGACGCATTGCAGTATGGTCACATGCACCAATGACCATCCAGCTGTTCTCAACTGCAATTGTGGATTAATGGGACATCCTATCACAAGAACTCCCTACCAGGCTCGTGACTATTGTGGGAACACATTGCAGAGCATGCATTACCATCCTTGGTGATCACACACCCAATTAAGAACTGTGTCCTGTCTTTTGTATTGTCCAGGGGACCATAATAAATGATCGCGACTTCAGGGTAATTATTATCTTCGAATGAAAGCATCATTTATGTTTATGTCACATTTTATTTCTTTCAGTTACCTTCGGTACTGTAGTCCAGTAATAATTTCTATATATAGTTTCATCGAGCTACCTTACTTGGCATTGACTCATAAAGTGAAAGTTATTTTAAAAAAAAATTTTTTTTATTTTGAGCTTCTCGTCATTACAGAGGCTTATCTCCAACATAATAATTTACTCGGAAATTACTATACAAAGAATGAACGTTATTAAACTATATTTTCAAAATATTCCTCCAACTGTTTCGATCTTGTGCGTCCTCTTCCTCTGCGCCCATTCTCCTCATTGTGTGCTGCACATTTTGGAGCCAGGTGGTCATAGGTCGTCTTCTTCTTCTCTCCACCAGTTCCCACTCCAGTATCAATTCTGGTATTCTGGCTTCCTCCATTGGTCGTAGATGCCCATACCACTGCAGTTTCGTCCTATCCATTACATCATATATTATTTCTTTTATTTCCATTCTCCTCATTATTTCAGTGTTCCTTATTTTCTCTTTCCTGGAGGTTCTTGTCGGTCTTCTCCAGAAATCCATATCTAGAGCTTGTAATTCTTCAATGTGCTTCAGTTTAATTGTCCAGGTCTCCATTCCATACAGAACCACACTCTCTAATATGGATTTGTACATTAATTTTTTAGTTCTGCTCGTTACATTCCTTCTCCGTAAGACTGAGTTAAGCATCCCAATGACCTTCCGTCTGCTACTAATTCTTTTATTGATTTCTGACTCTGATTTTCCCTCGATTCCTAAAATGGATCCCAAATAACAGAAAGTGTTTATCGTTTTTATTTTCTTTCCTTCAATGTATAGCTCATCTGAATCATTAGTCAAATATTCTGTTTTTTGGTAATTAATCTTCAAACCCCTGTTTTCCTTATATTTTTCAAGCCATTGTAGTATGAATGTATGGGTCTGTGAATGTTTTGGGACCCTTTTGTGGTTTACTGTGGCATGAAACTAATATGTGTTGTACAATCTGTTGCATGTACAACATGATCACCATAACAAGATCCTGAAGAGTATGGAGAGCCATGTTCCTATTACCATCTCCATGCTGTCAACAACTTGTTGCTCTTATTGACCTGCTGCAATTGGCAACCTACTGTATTTGTCAACCTGAAGATGTCCTCAAGAGATTTTAATAAATTATAAATCAGGTGCAAGAGAGATTGCCAGATGTCATCCAATTGTCGGTTTTTTTTTTTTTTTAAAGGTGACATTTTCCCAATAACCTGTGGGCAAAGCCGTGTAAAGGTTTGTCCGTTTCACTTTAACAGAAGCCAACTCGGAAGAAATTCCTGACATTCTACCAGAGAAACAGCTTCTATCAATATGTGTATTAATTCAAAGTGTGCAATACACATACTAAGTATTGTAGAACCCAATGCTGAGATGCTGTTTGTTAACACACTTACTAAGTCACTCCAGTATGAACATTTGAGTTAATGAATACTATGAAATACCAATGTGTCTTTTTTAAAAAAGATAGTTGGAGATTATTTTGTTTTGGAATTACTCCCTGCATCAAACAGCAGGTGACCAGACGTATTAGAAACATCATTAATGCTCAGACTATCATATTTTATGTTTTAATAATGCAAATGGTAATTGTGTCTCATGTAGTATTAAAGTAATAAATGCATTTATGAAAAATTCAAATGAAAAAAAAATGTTAATACTTTTGGACAGAGTCTACGATTCATCAGTCATCTTGTTAATATTATGGATTGTAATGTGATTTTTGTATGTAAACTTATTGGTACAATAAATTGATGAGTCTTGTAAGGAGTATGAAAATAAATTTCTGTTGTTTGATAAAGAAGCATTCAAGCTGTTGGTCAACTGTTCTGTTTGTACTAAATATACATGCACCTCTCTACTGCGTTCAAATACAGAGGAATAATCACCCTATAGGTAAAAATCAGAGGTGGTGCCTGATAATAGTTGATTTGAATGTAGTAGTAAACATGGGGAATCAAGTTCCACTGATGAGGTGTATCCAACGAAAACATTTTGCAACATTAATCGTCAATATCTAATAGTGAATGGTGCTCATCGATCATCATATGCCTTCAGTATATTGGGATATAAACCTAACAGTGCCATCAGGTCCTAATAAGGCATTGGTGATGCCTTATGATTGTTGCTAAAAGTATTATGTTTCACTATAGAACAAGTTTATGAGAGCTGCACACATCCACTCAAAAAGCCCAACAACTGATTTTATTGGTGTTGAGTACACAATATGCGTTACATATTCCTGTAGTAAAAAGTTAGAGATGTGGTCAGGGAAACGTATGTGTGGAAGTTGGTGTCTGCTTCTATTTACTCACCAATTGAAAGCAGTACAATACTCGAATTGGGGAATGTGACTGTACAACCATCTTGCATGAAGAATCTAATAAAGAATGTTTTGGAACTGCTGACTTATTTAAACAGCAGTAAGTGTTTGCTAAACAAAGCATGTCACTATTTGACAAACTGTGTCCTGAAAACATTACGTCTAAAAAGAACTGTCGGCAACTGTATTTGCCACTGTTTTACTGTGCAATGGAGAGTGACACTGTGTTCTTGCATAGAAACATTTTGATGTGAAATCAAATATGCTCATCATAGCATCTTCTGGTGGTAACAAATATGAAATTAATTTTCTGAAACTGGACACTATTCTGACACATCTTTTCATTCAGACTATTGAAAATGCTAGAGTAGGTGATACTAAGACAAAAAAATAGTAAGAAAAAAGTAAGGCTGTAAATCGGAGCACAAGACTAAAGAACAAATACGCAACAACATAAACATACTGATGCTATTCTATCTTTTACACGGTACTTAAGAAAAACAAAAAATCAGTACACTTATGTGGCAAATGGCACTGGATTACAGAAAGGAAATTGGGCTGGGATACTTTTGTGACTAGCAGATAAAAAGTGAGAAATGTAATTTTCAATCAAGATAGTACATTGATAACTGTAGATTAGGTTAAGTAATAGAGAAATCCATAGTCTATGGGGCACAGACTGCACGACATATTTTACTACTGGTTGATCAAGATGGACAAGGGATTGAAAGAAAAATTGACCTCCTTAAAGGAATGGAATAGAGGAATGGATAAAAGTAGTTTTTTTTCTTTGTGTATTCATAAATATGACTTCCAATGTTAATATTACTCTTAAAGTCAGTAAGGAATAAATGTTTGGAAAATATAGAAAAGTATGAACACTACTAAGCACAGTAGTGTAATTTTACCTATGTTTTTATGAGAATTATATGAATGCTCAGGTCTAAACTTTAGAACTGGAAAGAAAAGCCACTTTCAACCCACAGAAGAATAGATGTACAAACCACTTGAGGAAAACCAACAAAGAACGTTGTAGTGAGGGTCAAGACCCAAACATTTATACATTTTTTAGCATAGTCTGGTGCGCTGACAGAAATAAAGAAGTGAAGAAGGTATTATCTATGCAGCAAGCCACGGAAAGGAATATGAGATGCAAACGTAACTGACGCAACCATATAAGTAGATATTGTGAACTCAATAGGAGAATAACAAACAGTACATACTTACATCTATAGTTACGTATGTGAAGTTGTCACTAACCAAGGAGGAATAGGGAAAGAAAAGTTAAATAAGTCTAGGTCAGAGGCCAATGCTATAGAGAACTTTTTGTAGAACCTAATTAGGCTTCCATCTGGACCTTGTGATTTATTTGTTTTCAAATCTTTCAGTCGTTTCTCTAGGCCAGGGATGGTTATTACTATGTCGTCTGTAAGTTAGTCTGTGTGATTGCCAAATGACGGTATGTTTCACGATTCTCCTGTGTGAACGGTTTCTTGAATGTGAAATTTAAAACTTCGGCTTTCGTTCTGCTATCTTCAACTGCCACACCACACTGGTGAACTAGGGAGTGAATGAGAGACTTAGATCAGCTTAGCAATTATTTTATATAGGACCGCATGCCACAGTAACTTTACGTTCAAGCAGCATAACATTTCCGACCATTGTTTACAGCTCTATAGCGTCCAAAAAAATGATGATATCTCCACAGTCGCTCCAGCTGGATGTCGTTTTTCACTGACCAGCACCAAACCCCACCTCCAATACATCGTCATCGTCTATTTGTCGAGGAGTAAAGGGTGTAATTACAATTGAAAAAGCCCTCGCTTCTTTTATTTTCTCGATTTCACCACTTCCTCGAATCCATTTCGTATATTTGATACTTGTAAATCCAGCCAATACAGTGGCGTCTTACCTGTATGTATTCGGACAGCCAAGTTGCGAGTTTCTGTTAGTGCATTTGAGCCTTATGCCACGTTTACACCCAGATCATACAAAGTTCTCGACTAAGACATAATTGCGAGTGGTAAATACACGAGTACGTCCATTCGGGGTTAATTTTCAAGGGTCAAGCAATCGGGTAGAGAAACGTTTGCACACCATAATGTTATCCCAAAACTGTTCTGTATCGAGTCTAAGCACATTTTAAGTTCTTCTCGCTACCTCTTTAACACTTTGGAGGAGGAATACCCCACGACGGATCTGTTGCAGCTGGCGAAATGAATTCATTATGAAAAAAAAGAACCTGTTGAAGTGTCATACAAAGATTTTGGTGACTCAGTGATTCATATTAAACATGTGTCTGTTTAGATTCTACAATATACGAGTGGAAGCTGAACTTTCAAACGGAATATTACATTATGTAAAAACCACTATGACTCCATTGTCATTCACTCATTCAACATCAAGTGTGCATGATGTCTGTGAATAAGGTGATGTTTTTGCAGGCTAGGAGGAACAGTAGTAGTGTCGTAAATTTAGCGGTGACATTTGAGAAGTGTTAGTGAGTGTATTGTGCAAAATGTGGTCATGGATACTGAGCTTCATGCTTTAGTAATTGCTATATCAAAGCTATCAAAGGAAAATAGTGAATGCACGATTCTGCTTTATTCAAGAACACAGCAGTGCTGACATACCAGAAAAAATATTCTAGACCTCTTACTTCCTCAGTATGTTACGAAAATTAGCTTTGAGGACTACACATTCACTAAGAGAGGGAATGGTACTGCTTACAACATGTTTAAGTGGGTGAAACAAAGAAATGTGCATAATGTGCTCTGGGATGTTTACATAAAACTGTTTACGAGTAGTCACATCTTGAACGATCTTGATTAATACATGTTACCCACACAACTTAAACCATTACTGTGTGATGTATCATGCAGATTCAATTTGCTATCTGACATGTTTAAGAGGGAACCACTTATTTTAAAGTAGGAGCCCTACTTATACCACTATGACTCGAATGCCCGCCGGCCATTGTGATCGAGCGGTTCTAGGCGCTTCAGTCCGGAACAGTGCAGCTGCTCCGGTCGCAGGTTCGAATCCTGCCTTGGGCATGGATGTGTGTGGTGTAGTTAGGTTTAATTAGTTCTAAGTCTAGGGGACTGATGACCTCAGATGTTAGGTCCCATAGTGCTTAGAGCCATTTGAACCATTTTTTTAAATGCTCTATGGGAGACTGATGGACCACCATCAATTAAGATGTATTGTGATGAATGTACAGCTGAAATGATCAATAATGAATCATAATGTCTGTTCCATAGTCACAACAGCCAAGTAAGCTGCCACTACATTTTTATTAACCTATTGCTATACTTCATGGTTTATATGATGATGAATGTAGACATTTCATATTTAAAAGTATTGCATTCACAGAAGATATCTGTATAGTAGAGAAATTCTCAGCAACCACTGCATCACCGAGGTCTTACAAGGATGTGAAGTGTGCTAAAATGCGGAGGACGGCAAAATGGTTAATACATTTTTTCCATGGAATTCACTGATGTGATCCTGACGTACCCTATAAAGATATGGTGATGTGGCTTCGATTATTCGACCATCTTCTGTGTCAAGACGGAGGAGGAGATCGCACGGATGTGTCGAATCTTCAAGTATACTGCTATTCAAGACTTGGCATTCTACGGCTGCCTGCTCTCCATCGACTCAAGAAGATGTGTCAAAGTAGTGTTACTACATCTGCTTATGAAAACTATGGCAAGCTGAAAGAGAGAGAGAGGGAGAGAGAGAGAGAGAGAGAGAGAGAGAGAGAGAGAGAGAGATCTATGTTTGTATAATAATACCCTTCCCCAGAAAATTTCTCTCCTTCATACCTGCTCTTTGTTGCCACAGATGACGTGTCCCTATTCTCATTTGTACTAACACTGCAGTACACAAGAGGTGCCTATTTGCTTCCACCACCCTGAGTTAAATGTATAAGGTCTAATTAATGTTAACCAACTTGCAGTCTTTTATAACTGTTGTTCCCTGCGCAGAAAACAACTCGTAGGTTGTGAATCCGTTATCTTGAGGAACTGATATTGTATAAATAATTAAATTTTCAATTATTTTGTTTATACGGGATGCCACTCGCTACTTATTTGCAGAATACGAGACTTTATGAATCACGAATAATTTGCACTTTCACACGTTCATAAGAAAATAAACGAAACAGTGAACTGCGTATTTGCGTAATTATTATTAAGTACGTGTCCAAATAACCATAGAGTGCTAATTAAGTTCTTAACCAATACCGACAAAGTCAGAAACATGTCTGTCTTCCGACACTGACGAACCAGCTCTGATCTTTCAACCGAACTATTTCGCCCACCATTCAAGTTAGGCGCGATTCGACGATCTCAGAAGTGCTTCGACTTCCTTTTCGTTTAGCAGCTGTTTACTATTCTGCTGGTAATTAACACTTTTGAAATAAGGGAATGAGAGCCTGCTACTGAGAGATGCTTTAACATGAAATGCAAGTAAATACACAGTTCAATTCTTCTAATATTAATAACAGAAGATTATCATATTGACTCAGAACCTCCTAACGCAGCAGCCAATCACAGAGAAGAATCCCAGTGTAGGCAATTTTTCTCACAATACCCGCACCGAACAAACCATCTGTCATCGGTACCTCACACCACATTACGTCATTTTGCCACTGCTGCTTTCTCAGCTGCTCTAAGAAGAGCGTTTTGTAGCCGAATATGATGGCCATAAAGCCAAGAAATATTGCACATCATCCTCCTTCCGAGATTTCAAAAAATTGGAAAGTTCTCGCAGACAACATTCAATTTGGGAAATAAGCAAATTATTTCTAAAAATAAAAAAAAAAATATATTCAGCTATCATCTCTGCAGAGCCATACCATTCCACTATAATTGTGATTCATTATAGTTTTTCAAAACTTCGAATCTGTTTTATATTTTTCATTCTCAAATTATAAATTAATTTATACAATCATAGACTTAATTACTTAGTGATACTCCCTGGGACGGGAGTGATATTTATGTCAATAGATCACTCTCAAAAATACATAACTGCGGACCAGTGTGCAGTGATTAGCCCCATGATGTCAGACAGACGTATGAAATCTGCATTAAAATGAGAAATTCTGTTTAGTCATGGATGAGCCGTCAACCCAACACCAGCTGTTAAATCACGGAACCTAATCAAGTATAGAAGCAACAAACTGAAAAACACCTGATGTTCTTCGTAGTTAGCGTGTGCTGCTTGATAATCTCACCATAGCTTATGAGGCAGAGTGTCTGGTCCTGAGTCTCCCGCCAGCAACTATTCACTCACCAGTGCAGGAATTTATATACTCAAAAGCACGAGAGATGGCTATCAACTCCGCTGTAAAACACTACAGTGTTCTGGTAGGGAGCGCAGTTCAATATGCGCAGTGTGAGAATAAGCAAAGCCATATGACCAGTAACCATCGAGCCAACAGTATAGACATCTTCTGAACCCTGGGATGCGCCAAGGACGGACAAAAATTGGTGGCGGAAGTCCTCAAGATGAACCAAGTCTTTTGGACCTTGTAATAGGTAAAGACGAGGCTGTTGCTGAAGGATGCACCATGCAGAGGAGAGGTGGTAGACGAAACAACTTTAGTTCAGAAAGGAGGGACCAGGCGTGGATTACAATCGTAATCGCCGGCCGCTGTGGCTGTGCCATTCTAGGCGCTTCAGTCCAGAACCGCGCTGCTGCTACGGTCGCAGGTTCGAATCCTGCCTCGGGCATGGATGTGTGTGATGTCCTTAGTTTAGTTAGGTTTCAGTAGTTCTAAGTCTATGGGACTGATGACCTCAGATGTTAAGTCCGATAGTGCTTAGAGCATCGAAGACCAGTCCTAAAATGTGATAAGAGGATTTTAAGTGTCCACCACATTGAGTAGTTGGTCGTCAAGGTAAAGTTTCGATTGTGGGTGAATGGTATGGCGTAGACATAAGCACATGACACAAGTATTGGCAGCTGAAAACCGAAAGCCATGGGTGAGGGCCCATGCCTGTACCTTTTGTATGATGCCTTGGAGTTAATGTTCGGTGACGCCATACTAAAAGAGCAATAGTAGAGGAAAAAGTCATCAGCATACAAGGAGGGTGATACTGAGGACTCCACAACTGCTGCTAGACCATTGGTGGTTGCTAGAAAGAGGGACACTCAGTACAGAGCCCATCTTCATACACTAGTTTCAGTTGGACTCAGAATAGTTGCCAGATTGTATACCACATTTCATCCACATTATGGAATTCAAGTAATGAAAGTATCTATTGAAACTTCCTGGCAGATTAAAACTGTGTGCTGGACCGAGACTCGATCTCGGGACCTTTGCCTTTTGTGGGCAAGTGCTCTACCATCTGAGCTACCCAAGCACAACTCATGGCCCATCCTCTCAGCTTTACTTCTGCTAGTACCTCATCTCCTACCTCATTCTGGAATGTATGTATTGCTTCTCAAATTACATGCTGACACATATAATTGATATTATAGTGCCTTCTCTGACTTATCTTATAAACCGTGTGTTTCAACCCTGATGTCTTGAATCCACAGTTGGCCCACTTTATAAGCAGGGAGATAAAAGCAATAGTGACAGTTGTAGACAGATATCAATCATTGCCATAACATCTAAGATCAAAGAACACTGCATGAAAGAGCAACTTTGGAGCTACTCTGAAAACAATAAAATAATCTTTTCATCACTATATGGACTTAAGCATAGGTTATCTAATGTCAGACCTGTAATAGGTGTACAAGCCTATTTCTTGATACACTTGTATGTGTGTGTGTATATATATATATATATATATATATATATATATATATATATATATATATATATATATATTAGATGGAAACAATCCACGTGGGAAAAATATATCTAAAAACAAAGATGATGTGACTTACCGAACGAAAGCGCTGGCAGGTCGATAGACACACACAAACACACACACAAAATTCAAGCTTTCGCAACAAACTGTTGCCTCATCAGGAAAGAGGGAAGGAGAGGGAAAGACGAAAGGATGTGAGTTTTAGGGGAGAGGGTAAGGAGTCATTCCAATCCCGGGAGCGGAAAGACTTACCTTGGGGGAAAAAAGGACGGGTATACACTCGCACACACACACACATATACAGACACAAGCTTGTGAGAAGGGAGAGAAGGAAACATAGTAGGTGAATATGGATTGGGGGAAAAAAATGAAAGAGGAAGCCGTCTGGCAGAATTTTGCACAGAGCATAACTTAATCATAGCTAACACTTCGTTCAAGAATTATAAAAGAATGTTGTATACATGGGGGAATCCTGGAGATACTTGAAGGTATCATATAGATTGTATAATGGTAAGACAGAGATTCAGGAACCAGGTTTTAAATTGGAAGACATTTCCAGGGGCAGATGTGGACTCTGACCACAATCTATTGGTTATGAACTGTAGATTAATTCTGAATAAATTGCAAAAAGGTGGGAATTTAAGGAGATGGGACCTGGATAACTGACTAAACCAGAGGTTGTACAGAGTTACAGGGAGAGCATAAGGGAACAATTGTGATGAATGGGGGAAAGAAATACAGTAGAAGAAGAATTGATAGCTCTGAGAGATGAAGTAGTGAAGGCAGCAGAGGATCAAGTAGGTAAAAAGACGAGGGCTAGTAGAAATCCTTGGGTAACAGAAGAAATATTGAATTTAATTGATGAAAGGAGAAAATATAAAAATGCAGTAAATGAAGCAGACAAAAAGGAAGACAAACGTCCCAAAAATGAAATCGACAGGAAGTGCAAAATGGTTAAGCAGGGATGGCTAGTGGCCAATGTAAGGATGTAGAGGCTTATCTCACTAGGTGTAAGATAGATACTGCCTACAGGAAAATTAAAGACACCTTTGGAGAAAAGAGAACTACTTGTATGAATATCAAGAGCTCAGATGGAAACCCAGCTCTAAGCAAAGAAGGGAAAGCAGAAAGGTGGAAGGAGTCCATACAAGGGCGATATACTTGACGACAATATTATGGAAATGGACGAGGATGTAGATGAAGATGAAATGGGAGATACGATACTGCATGAAGAGTTTGACAGAGGACTGAAAGACCTGAGTCGAAACAAGGCCCCGGGAGTAGACAACATTGCATTAGAACTACTGACAGCCTTGGGAGATCCAGTCCTGACAAAACTCTACCACCTAGTGAGCAAGATGTATGAGACGGGTGAAATACCCTCAGACTTCAAGAAGAATATAATAATTCCAATCCCAAAGAAAGCAGGTGTTGACAGATGTGAAAATTACTGAACTATCAGTTTAATAAGTCACAGCTGCAAAATACTATCGCAAATTATTTACAGATGAATGGAAAAACTGGTAGAAGCCGACCTTCGGAAAATCAGTTTGGATTCCGTAAAAACATTGGAACACGTGAGGCAATACTGACTCTACGACTTATATTAGAAGAAAGATTAAGGAAAGGCAAACCTACGTTTCTAGCATTTGTAGACTTAGAGAAAGCTTTTGACAATGATGACTGGAATACTCTCTTTCAAATTCCAAAGGTGGCACGGATAAAATACAGGGAGCGAAAGGCTATATACAATTTGTATAGAAACAAGATGGCAATTATAAGAGCCAAGGGGCACAAAAGAGGAGCAGTAGTTCAGAAAAGAGTGAGACAGGGTTGTAGCCTATCCCCAATCTTATTCAATCTGTATATTGAGCAAGAAGTAAAGGAAACAAAAGAAAAATTCAGAGTAGGTATTAAAATACATGGAGAAGAAATAAAAACTTTTGAGGTTCGCCGATGACATTGTAATTCTGTCAGAGACAGCAAAGGACTTGGAAGAGCAGCTGAACAGAATGGACAGTGTCTTGAAAGGAGGATATAAGATGAACATCAAAAGAAGCAAAACGAGGATAATGGAATGTAGTTAAATTAAGTCGGGTGATGCTGAGGGAATTAGATTGGGAAATGAAACACTTAAAGTAGTAAAGTAGTTTAGCTATTTGGGGAGCAAAATAACTGATGATGGTCAAAGTAGAGAGGATATAAAATGTAGACTGGTAATGGCAAGGAAAGCGTTTCTGAAAAAGAGAAATTTGTAAACATCGAGTATAGATTTAAGTGTCAGGAAGTCGTTTCTGAAAGTATTTGTATGGAGTGTAGCCATGTATGGAAGTGAAACGTGGTCGATAAACAGTTGGGACAAGAAGAGAATAGAACCTTTCAAAATGTGGTCCTACAGAAGAATGCTGAAGATTAAATGGGTAGATCACATAACAAATGAGGAGGTATTGAGTAGAATTGAGAAGAAGAAGAGTTTGTGGCACAACTTGAGAAAAAGGGACTGGTTGGTATGACATGTTCTGGGGCATCAAGGGATCACAAATTTAGCATTGGAGGGCAGCATGGAGGATAAAACTCGTAGAGGGAGACCAAGAGATGAATACACGAAGCAGATTCAGAAGAATGTAAGTTGCAGTAAGTACTGGGAGATGAAGCAGGTTGCACAGGCTAGAGTAGCATGGAGAGCTGCATCAAACCAGTCTCAGGACTGAAGACGACGATGACAACAACAACAACAACAACAACATGAACATGAAAATGAACATTTTCAGTTGACATATTAATACAGTGTTTTGTATACACAGTTATTTTACTTATGACTGGACTACATCCATTGTGTTCCAAAATCTTTAGACATACATTTATGAAATGACACAATCAAAGCTGTCCTTTCCCCTTTCCTGCTTCCAGCTTTTCCCCCACACCACACCTCCCGACACTGCACCAGACTGCGATCTAGTATCTGCATACCTCCCTCACCAGAAAGTGCTCTTCTCTCCACCTCACTTGTACACTGATATCCTTCCCCCTTCTCTCCCACACTTCAGATTGTTATTAACGTGACAGTTGTATTCCGGGCAGAACTGCTGCTGTTAATGATCATTTGCGCACAAGGTGTGCTTTCTTGTGTGTATGTTTTCTTTGCTGAAGAAGGCTTTGGATGATAGCTATAATGTGCAACAATCTTTTCACTGTATCTGTGAGCAATGCATAATTTTTATGAGGAGCAGTAATCTGTATTAGTGATGATATTATCAATAGTTGACTCTGTTTCCAAGTCGCCCTTGTTGGTTCCAATACAGTTGTATTTATGTTGTACTGTATTAACAGTTCCTCAAATTTTTGCTTTCTTTGTCTCTCTCTTCCCATGTCAATATTAAAATCACCACATATTACACACTCTTTGATTTAGTTTTTTCTAGGAGAATGAACATGTTTTTGAGGAAAGTATTAATATTTCCACTTAGTGATCAGTATGTACAGAATACTCTTAACTCATTGTGCACTGTACCTGTAATCTCAAAATCTTTTTATTTACTTTCGGGTAAAATTTGCATATATCATCCATCTACTATCATAATTAATGGCTGTTTTAACAAATATTGCCACTTTTCCATCCCTATATTCTGAACTGCAGAAACAGTTTGCTAGAACAGAATCTTTTATGCTGAAACTGCATATTTTATTCTCTTAATCAATGTTCATTTATAAACAATAGGTGTGGGCATGTTTCATTTATAAGTACTTCTAAGTCTTTAATCTTCATGTGCTGTACACTTTGATGCAGAATTCTGAGCTTAAATTCTTTTTCGTTAATAATAAATGTAGGCAGTGGTTCAAAGCATGATTCAATTTAAAATGCCACATTCTTAATGTCATTGAAATTATTGACAATACAGTAACTTGTCATGAAGCATGGGCTTCTGTGAGTATAAGAGCAGCAAAGTAGTGCCCAACAAATACTGAAAATGTGTGTAATTTATAGGCATACTATTAAATAGTACCAGAAAATATCTGTCAGCTGTATTGTCATCATGTCACATTCCATACCAAGATAACCTGATTAAGGAAAAGCTTGCTTGTATGCTACTGCACAGTTGTAACACAACAAAAGGTCTTGTATTGAGAAATTAGTGTTCTTTATATGTGATGTACTTCAAAGTTACAAAAGAATCAGAAACTTTCCCTATAATTTATTTGAAATCATGGAAATTGTCTAATTTAACTTGCACAAAAAATAAACAAAATTAATTTTTAAGGTTTACAAACTATCCCTAACAATTTAAAAATGGATAAGTGATGTTCACAGCATTTTGTTTCTCCATATGTAAAAAAAATTGTCTGTTTAGTGACCTTTACACAGTAAATAAATCAGGCCAGAGAAAATTAAATTAACTTTTCTTTATTTGTCTTTCAACTTTACCCAATGTTATCTTAATATCAAAATACACTGCTGCAAAAAAATGCAACACCCTCAATAACTGTGTTTCTGTGGCACCAGGATTTAATATGTGCATATTAAGGGATTTTTGTGTTAGCAATTCATATAGCACTCAGAAGACGCATCTGTACACCCTCTACTTTGACTCTGCAGGCAGTAACTGTGTTGACTTTAGAGGTGAGCAGCATTCTAGGATATAAACATGGCCTACCCATAAGTACATAGTCCTGCTTGGACAGCTTCAGCCATTTAAAAGTGGACACATGTTGCACTTGTTTGGTCATCAGGGATTTCTGGGAAATGTCTGCTTGCAGCAGGAGTAAGAACATTTGTGTATCTGGCTAGGCTATCACTGATACCGTGGCACTGCCAATCATAGCTAGTCATGCAAGAGTTAATTGAAGAGTGGATCCCTGTTGTCTTCAGTGATGAGAGTAGGTTCTGTGAGTAATGAACATACCCACTCTAACACACTCTTTTTACCAGGTTCTAGCTAAAAATATTTGAGTAACATGATCATAGATTATAAGTCTTTGCTTAGGACGGTGAAATACTTGGCGTGTGTACTTATCTCTTGTTGGTTTTGATGAGTTTTCTCCAGCAATTCAGTGTCAATTGGGGTGCATAATATTAATTGCTTCACTGCAGAAATCCGAGGATTCAGTGTGAAAAGCTGGTTATATTTAATAACGTCATGTTAAATAACTTACATCCCTTTGAACTCTACCAGTGTTATTTCGATGTAGCAAAATAATAAATTTCTCAACAGCTTCAATACCATAACTAGGCAAATTGGTCCCAGTGATCTTACTATATTTTGAGACTGTAACACTGATGCAAAGTCCAACAACATAACTAACACGAAACTTGTAGATGTATTATGTTCGTACAATCTTAGAAATGTAGTAAACTGGGATCAAAACTGCTCAAGACAATGTTAAGTATAGTAACATAGACCTTCATTACTCAGACAACCTTGCACAACAGATAGAATATAGAAAAAAAACAGCTACTAAAATCATACCAAAAACTTTTGAAAAGAAACACGTTATGAGCAATAGTAACATCAACTCTCAGAAAATTAAGCTAGCTGAGGAGAAATGGGATAGAATCTGCATTGTGGAACGATCAGATGACAAATGGAACGGGATTTATAACATCCTATTGAGACACTTTGATTCCTGTTCTCCCATTAAAGAAATGCAGACAGGGCCAATACACAGTCAAAGTGGAATAAATAATAAACTCAGACTTTCAGGCAAGTCTTGTTAAAATCAGGCAAAATATTCATGACCTAGTTGTCCTGTAAATATCAACTAGGCTGAACCTTTTCAAACAAAGGAGAACTTTCAAACCTTAGAAAATAAGCCTACAGTAATGAAATCTCACAATCTACTAATGTAAGCGAGGCGGCCTGGAAACTCATCAATAAACCTCCACAACTATGGATGGCAAATCTTTATCCATTATACAGGATGGTTATAACCGCTTCCCTTCTTATAAAAGAACCAAAAGCATTATGTAACTCTTTTAATAAACATCTCACATCATCAGTTGACGAACTTTCAGGTACCTTATATCTCACTGTAGCTGACTTAACTATCTTCAGAGATTCAGCAATTGTTTAGATAATTAAGATAATTCTCGTTTATTGTTCTGTCTCATATATGTACAGCTGAGATGAACAACAAATGAGAATTATCTTCCTTATATTATATCTGATTATCTGCTGTGGTATCTCTGGATAGGTGAACTGTGGCATTTACCGGTGTGATGTGTGGCTTATGAGCAGCTGTTCGACCATGAGGTCCAAGTTTTCTCACCTCCCACGTAACTGTCAAAATACTTGCAGTGGATCCTGATGCAGTTTGGAATTTGTGTGTGACGGTCTGGATAGATGTCTGCCTATTACACGTTATGACCCTCTTCAACTGTGGGCGGTCTCTCTCAGTCAACAGGTGAGATTGGCCTGTACGCTTTTGTGCTGTAAGTGTCCCTTCACGTTTCCATTTCACTATCACATCGGAAACAGTGGACCTAGGAATGTTTTAAGAGTGTGGAAATCTCGCATGCAGATGTAGGACACAAGTGACACCCAATCACCTGACCACGTTCGAAGGTTGTGAGTTCTGCAGGGCGCGCAATTCTGCTCTATCACAATGTCTAATGTCTACTGAGATCGCTGATATGGAGTACCTGGCAGTAGGTGGCAGCACAATGCACCTACCATGAAAAACGGTTTTTTTTTTGGCGGGGGGGGGGGGGGGGGGTGGTGGTCAGGATAACTTTGATCACAAGTGTGTTTGCAACTACTTTTCCACAGTCTTTACACGATATAAGAAAGTTAAGCTTGTACACAGAGAAAATTTCGTCTCAACAAAATAGTAAGTAGTATACTTTACATTTATATTTCCTTTGGCTTTAATTTTGTATTAATGGAACAAGTGTGAAAACACTAATGGTGTGAAATTGAGAATCATAGTACAAATTGCTTCAGAGAATTCGTGTTTAGAGAACAGATGTAACTGCTGTGTTATATTCACCGTCATTTAAAACATGTTTTCAGTCACTTGATATAGTGATCATTCAAAATACCAGTGACAACAGAACTGGACAAGTTACCATAGTGACTTAGATTAGATTAGATTTACTTTCATTCCAATTGACCCGTAGTGAGGAGGTCCTCCAGGATGTGGAACATGTCAGAAAAACAACAATACATGACAAATATTTACAACTAAAACAAATAAGCTAATGTACCATTCCACAGGTCCCAAGTGGAACGATCGTCATTTTTTAATGAACACTAAGAGTCATTTTACAAATACTAATGCACTGAATTTAAAATAAAAAAGTTTTTTATTTATTTATAAGGTAATACAACTACTGTAATACTTATTTACAATGAACACATTACTGCACTGAAATGGTGCAGAAGTTAGATTATACTAACACACACACACACACACACACACACACACACACACACACACACACACACACACACACACAAGATAGTTTGTTGCCTATATACTGCAAATAAATGGCATCTACATATGGCAAAACGCACTTCAAAATGAGAATCCTTTCCGATGTACAAAATAAAAATAAAAAAAGTTTTGACTGGTAGCATTTATTTATAAATAGAGACCTGATTATATGCATTATAAAAACTTATGCATTAAAATGCTAAAAATACATGAAAAGTGTAGAAAATATGTAAGATCAAATAATAAAAAAAACAAGGGAGTTACTGCGTGTATAATATCTCTAAGTCGAAGCTGTGCATATCAGTTACTGGTACTTGGAGGAGCGTCGGCCACGCGAAAGGTAGATACATTTAGAACGCTGATAACATTTTCTGAATTCTTTCTGGTAGAAAAAAATGGTCCAAATGGCTTTCAGCACTAAAGAACACGTACCCCAACGAGTTACCACTGGTTTGGGAGGGCAAATGCACATTTGGTAGTTTTCCCTTGTGGGTATTGATGCGAGAAGAAGTGTTCAGAAAATTTTCTTTGTGGATGAAATCAGTTTATTTACATTCATAAACATGATACGTACTTCCTCAGCAAGGCGATGTACTCCATGAGCAAAGCACATCACATATATCAAATTGGGATAAAATACTCGGAAGGCTTTTCCTGCGTCGATCATATATGGAGCAGCATCAGAAGTAAACACATACTCCCTTTAATCTGCAGAATATTCTGGTAATATTTCTCTAATATCCTCATTCACAAATCTGGCTATCGTAGAAACATTTACTTTTCCAAGTTCTCTATAGACCGCTAAATAGGAAGAAGAAGGTTCTTTTAAAGCACCAGCAATTACATTTGCAGATAACGGCCACAAGTGTCTGTAGTTTCGTCAACTAAAATCCAGATAACGCTGTCCTTCAGCTCATTGCGTATTTCTTGCAGAACATTTACGTAAATAGTCGGTATGTAATTTCTGCACAATGTTGATTCATCTGGTATATTTTTAATTAAGAAATATTTGTGCAGGAAGTCTTCGAGGATAGGGTTTGTAATTTTGTGAAGACGTATATTGCTTGCAAAGAATGCTTCACATAGATCCACGTTAAACCGACTTTTGTGACTACCTTTGGACAAATGCGTGCTACTGCAACTTGCTGTTGTCAAAAGTTGTTGCCGTGGTCCTTTCTCCTTCATTCCTGCGATATGAAGACTTCTCTTGACATGCTAGCTCTATTTGAAAGTTGTTTTTTTTTTTTTTTCACAAAACGTTTTCATCGCAAACTTGAAAAAGGAAAGCAGTTCTGTCATGTGTAAATGTTCCAGGATGGTCAGCTGTCCACGAAACGCCGTTTCTGTTTTCGGGCGGCATGACATACAACATGTTACACACTACACGTCGTAAAAACGTTCGACTGTGTACAAGTAAATAGAATGCTAAACTGAAACAAGGGACGTGGGACTAAAAGCTTGCGTAGTTTAATATTTGCCAACGGGTACAGTACGACAGCGGAGGGGATTAACCGGGTGGACTGGCGCAGGAACATAGAGTGACTGCCTGTTCCTCTTCTGTAATGATTTCGCTAGGCAGTGGCCTCTCAGTTATCGATTGCACGCAGTTCTAGGTCGCGGTCAATCTGTGAGACATCAAAACCAGATCGAGCTATAGACCTCCCGTCTAAATTTTTAAAATATTGTAAACATACGACGAAAATATGCATCGTCACTAGTTTTTAGGTAAAATCTTCAATAATCGGTGAAAAGGAGTCAAATATTTAAATGCATATGCAACATGCAAATGCATATAATTTCAGTCTCTAAATTATAACCAAACGGAAGAAATAAAATGAGCAGAACATACAGTGAGCACATATACGTATAATAATGTAGATAAAAATGGATGAAAGGTAGACGGAGAGAAACAGTTCATCATATTCCAACCTTGCTTAGATTCAGTATTGTGGGACAGACCACTCATGCATGGCCTCATCCTCTGAAAAAATTGACATGTCCATCCTCAATGTCCAACCTTGCGTATAAGGATAGGTTCCCACCAGTGGGACAGACTTTTTGAAAAAATCTATGCGGTGATGGAGGTAAAGGTCCAAGGAAATCACACCCTGCAACCATTCACCCTAGTGGACCCTCATTTGCGAGTAATGGACGAAATAAAGATTCAGAATTTCACGTCATGATCTATACGTTTAAAAATGAAAGCACTTCACATAGTGGTAGCGTAATGTAATGGTGAAGGTATCGACCTCACGTACAGTGTGTTGTTGGTTAGAATCTTGGCAGATGTACTTAATTTTTTTCTATTTTAAACCTTCATCGAAATGACTTTGATCATTATTTTTATTCAGTTAATTGGTGTAATTGTAATTTTTCTATTCATTGGTGACATTATTTTAATCAACGTTTTAATTTCATTTGCTCTTATTTTTTCTTCCTTTCGTTTTTTGCACTTGGAATCTTCGTGCATGTGAATCTGGTTAATTTTATGTATATATCATTATGTTTAAACATTTGAAGATGCTGATCTGTGGGTTAAAAACAGAATGCAAATGATGAAATAATCTGTAAACGTAGGCTTCCCCGGCCGTTGTCACAGTCAATAAAATTCTTCTGAGTTTGAGTCCGCATTGTCATCTGTAAATTTAGCCATACACTCTCAGGAAGGCGCTTTGCAACAGTCGCCGAAACGTCGGAATTTTACAGATGACAATGGGGCCTCAAACCCAGAAGAATTTTATTGACGATGAAATAATCTATTTATATGACTGTGCAATGGATTCAAGAATGTATAATTCGTTAAAAGATTTACATCTATTTGGATGGCTATCGTCATAGAAACATTCAAAATATACATTCTTATTGCGCTATTTACAAATTAACATAGATGATGATTTAAACGAAAGCAGGGACTATAAGTAAAACGAAATTGAGGTAAAATGAGAAACAGAAATAATGAATGCAATAACATTGATGAGAAGTCAATGACAAAATGAAAGTAATTATATCGAAATTAATAATACCAATAATCAAAATCAAATGAACTATGATTCCAAATGAAAAAGGCGGACAAGAAGAAATATGAGTGCAAATGATGAACCTTATACGATGACAAATATGACTGGCAAATGAATAAAAAATAAATTAAAACCAATTAATTGAATAAAAATAATGATCAAACTCATTTCGATAGAGATCTAATAATAAATAAGTGTATATCACGAGATTTGAACTGCATGAGATGTCAGTACCTTCGCCATTACGCTATGTAACCAGACTGTAGGCCCTTATCAGTTTTAAATCTATACACCATTATGCGAAATATTTACTTTCAAATCAGTGCACACCAGAACGAAAGACAACACACCATATTATATTGAATATATACATCAGATTCGTGACAGCTCAAAACACATGAAACCACGCAGGTCTACAAAAGGACATGTAAGGAACGTTTTCAATATAATATGGTGTGTTGTAGTGTTGTGGATGTATGTTCACCTGCATCCCTTACTAATACTTCGGAAAAGTCGATTATCCACTCCCTGCGACATTTTGTTAAATTGGATGTTGCGGGACGGACCACGTATCTGCGGTCACGTCCTCCAAAAATTGATAGATAAAATTTTAACTGAATCTTTAACTCTCAACAAATTTGTTGGCCAGAAGTATTATATGTTACTACAAATGTTGTTGAGTGCGTATTACGCAAGTCACAAACAGTTAAGTTCCACGGGAGCTTATAGCTATTTTGTTAGCAAAATAGGAAAGGTCGTAGCTATAGAGGTTTGTTACTGTCATTTCTTCCTTCTATTTGCTATATGAAATAAACTCGTTATGAGCGCTGCCTCAGACGGCACGCGATAGTTGTTGAGCGTCGTCGGTAGATGGCAGCTCGCACGTTACCTCTTAGCGAGATAGGAGTGCGTCCCACATGTAAACTGAATGCGCGGGAAATACAACTGCGCTATGGGCAGGGATGAGCTAAACTGTGACTTTTCAGTATCAGTGATTTCTGCGAATGCTTCTTTCGGTAACTGCAATTCTTAGACGCAGTTTACAATTACAGTTCACGCATTCTACGAATTCTGTTTTCGCGATTTATAATGGTAGATGTGGCGGTCGCAAATAAGAAGCAGTTTCATGAACACGAATGCTTATTTCCCCGTCCTGTAATACATTCCATTCCAAAGATATTTGCTGCAATTCGCAGTCAACTAAATGACGACAGAGCTTACAATCAGGCAATAAAAATTGTGATACGAGTGGCGGATTTTGAAGATTATCTTGGTTGACATGGTTCAGATACGGATCAGACGTGTAGATTTGTGTCCACGGTCATAACTTGCTGTACATGTGCGTTTGCCAAGGCTACACCAAGGAAGGAAAAAAAAAAAACATCAGATTCGTGACAGCTCAAAACACATGAAACCACGCAGGTCTACAAAAGGACATGTAAGGAACGTTTTCAATATAATATGGTGTGTTGTAGTGTTGTGGATGTATCTAAGACAATAATGTGTTAGTTTCCTTAAGAACATGCTTAAAATGTATCTCGTTACTTTGTTAATAATGTATTAGTTACTTTGCTGTATGAAAATGCTTACCACATATCCTATTTCTTTTTTTAAGTGTCGTGCATACAGAGTGTTAAGTTCGTACATTCTCGAAATGGTAGAAGTTTGGATCCCATTTGGAAAATTTACCTGGACAAGGAGTGACGATAAAACTGGAGTTTGCCTTGGCAGGTAAGGAAACGTATTTACAGGTTTTGTTAAGAGTGTACATGACAGGATTTGAGCTGCATGAGAGTTCAGTACCTTCGCCATTACGCTATGTAACCAG
Source organism: Schistocerca nitens (assembly GCF_023898315.1). NCBI lineage: Eukaryota > Metazoa > Arthropoda > Insecta > Orthoptera > Acrididae > Schistocerca > Schistocerca nitens. The sequence goes on from NC_064616.1 coordinate 322,739,830, forward strand.
ACTGTTGTAAGTCATTATCATTTTTAAATCTGTACATCAATACGCGAAATTTCGAAATTTTTGGTCTTAAATGAGTGCCCACCATGATAGAAAGGCTGGAGGGAGGTTCAATATTGCAAGGGCCTCATGGTAGGAGCACTCAATGCATCCCAACAACAGTGCATAAAAAGATAGTTTTGGTGATCCAGTTGTTAAACTGGAGGGGGCCACAATGTTGCAAGGGCAGATTGCCATATGTCAACCCAGCTTAGACCACAAAGTCCCTTACAGATAAGTCTGTCACCTCACAGATAAGTCTGTCAGCTCAGCCAGTATTCCATGGCATTGTTGTGGGCACTATCACACTCTAGCCATATTTTACAGATTAAAAGAAAGGCTAGAACAGTGTTTGTAAGAACCAGTAGTTAACTGTTCGTTACTTTCATTTAGTTTACTTCACTACATACAGTCTTTGGCTTGTAAAGCTTTCCCCCTTTTGTGAATTAGTATGATATGGACAGCGCATTCCGCCCCCCCCCCCCCCCCAAATTCTTGATTCCGGAATACCTGTTAGGTTGAAGAATCAAACTTGTGTTCCCGTTATGGTGTAAAGTCTTTGCACAATTATGAGATGCAATTACGTTGATTTTAGTTGAGAATTAAATGTATATTTTTCAGAAAAGCAATTGATATTTATATTTTTAGAGCTGCAAGCAGAACTCTGGACATTTCAAAAGAAAGGACATGTGTCTTGTGATTGCCATTGATGGCAATGCATTGCAAAGTGCTCACATGCCGCCGGCCTCTTGTTTGGTATGTAGTTGTCATGTTAGGGCTTTCCATTCACTGGTACAGTTGACAATTGCAGGATGGTTGTTAGTGCATGTATATGTGCTGCAGTATGTTTCCTCAACACATCCGCCCGGGCTAGATGGGAATTAAGACGGAAATGGGAAGGCCAGACCATTTGCCAAATATCTGCTCAAGAGATCTCTTGTACATGTGCTGTTTCATGAATTTGTCATCCAGAAAAATGAAGTCAGGGCCGAATGCATTTCTGAAGAGACAAACACCTTGAAGGAGTAGAGTGTGACAATGATGTTGCAACATTAAGGCTCTCCATACCATAGCAACTAGACCACTGAAATGATCATGTTCGACAATGTTCCTGGGTGCATTACGTGTGGACTCATGGTAGCAGCGCTTAATGCACCCCTACAACACTGCCTAACATGATTCTTTTGGTGGTCTAGTTATTATGCTGGAGGGAGGCACAATGTTGCAGGGGCACACTGCCTTCAGATCTTTCAACACAGTACACTCACACTTCAACATCATTCTGACACTGTACTCCTTCCCAATGCTCGGTTTTTCACGAACACATTTGACCATGTCTTCCTTTTTATGGATGACCATACGTGACCACATTGAACAATGGAGGTGGAGCTCTTGGAACAGGAGAAATTCAGCAAATATAGTGGCGTGCCCTTTCCCCCGGCTTAAATCTGATCAAGCATGTTGGGAGGGACGCATTACAAATTTTTCAAAAGGCTCTAAGCACTATGGGACTTAACATCCGAGGTCATCAGTCCCCTAGACCTAGAACTACTTAAACCTAACTAACCTAAGGACATCACACACATCCATGCCCGAGGCAGGATTCAAACCTGCGACCGTAGCAGCAGCGCGGTTCCGGACTAAAGTGCCCAGAACAGCTCGGCCATAGCGGCCGGCGGACGCATTGCAGTATGGTCACAAGCACCAATGACCATCCAGCTGTTCTCAACTGCACAAGTGAAGGAATGGGACATCTTATCAAGAGAATTCCCTACCAGGCTCGTGAATAATGTGGGAGGACATTGCAGAGCATTCATGACCATCCTTGGTGATCACACACCCAATTAAGAACTGTGTCCAGTCTTTTGTATTGTCCAGGGGGCCATAATAAATGATGGCGACTTCAGGGTAGTTATTATCTTTGAATGAATGCAACATTTATGGTTATGTCATACTGTATTTCTTTCAGTTACCTCCGGTACTGTAGTCAAGTAGTAATTTCTGTATATAGTTTCATGGAGCTACCTTACTTGGCATTGACACATAAAGTGAAAGTTAATTTTTTTTATTTTGAGCTTCTCGTCATTACAGAGGCTTATCTCCAACATAATAATTTGCTCGGAAATTACTATACAAAGAATGAACGTTATTAAACTATATTTTCAAAATATTCCTCCAGCTGTATTGATCTTGTGTGTCCTCTTTGTCTGCGCCCATTCTCCTCATTGTGTGCTGCACATTTTGGAGCCAGGTGGTCTTAGGTCGTCTTCTTCTCCCCACCACTTCCCACCCCAGTATCAATTCTGGTATTCTGGCTTCCTCCATTGGTCGTAGATGCCCATACCACTGAAATTTCTTCCTATCCATTATGTCATATATTCTTTCTTTTATTTCCATTCTCCTCATTATTTCGGTGTTCCTTATCTTCTCTTTCCTGGAGATTCTTGTCGATCTTCTCCAGAAGTTCATATCTAGAGCTTGTAATTCTTTAACTTGCTTCAGATTAATTGTCCAGGTCTCCATTCCATACAGAACCACACTCTCTAATATGGATTTGTAGATTAATTTTTTAGTTCTGCTCATTACATTCCTTCTCCGTAAGACTGAGTTAAGCATCCCAATGACCTTCCGTTCGCTACTAATTCTTTTATTGATTTCTGACTCTGATTTTACCTCGATTCTTAAGATGGATGCCAAATATCAGAAAGTGTTTATCTTTTTGATTTTCTTTCCTTCAATGTATAGCTCAACTAAATCATTAGTCACGTATTCTGTTTTTTGGTAATTAATCTTCAAACCCTTTTTTTCCTTATATTTTTCATGCCAGTGTAGTATGAATGTATGGGTCTGTGAATGCTTTTGGGGCCCTTTTGTTGTTTAATGTGGCGTGAAACTAATATGTGTTGTACAATCTGTTGCATGTACAACATTATCACCATAACAAGATCCTGAAGAGTGTGGCCTGCTGCAATTGGCAACCTACTGTATTCGTCAACCTGAAGATGTCCTCAAGAGAGTGTAATAAATTATAAATCAGGTGCAAGAGAGATTGCCAGGTGTCATCCTGTTGTAGGTTCTTTTAAAGGCGACATTTTCCCAGTAACCTGGGGGGAGCGCCATGTAAAGGTTTGTCCCTTTCACTTTAACAGAAGCCACATTCCTGACATTCTACCAGAAAAACAGCTTCTACCAAAATGTGTATTAATTCAAAGTGTGCAGTACACATACTATGTATTGTAGAACCCAATGCTGAGATGCTGTTTGATAACACACTAAGTCACTCCAGTATCAACACCTGAGTTCATTAATACTATGAAATATCAATGTGTCTTTTTAAAAAAAGATAGTTGGAGATTATTTTGTGTTGGAATTACTCCTCGCATCAAGCAGCAGGTGACTAGACATATTAAAAACATAATTAATGCTCAAACTATCATGTTTTATGGTTTAATAATGCAAATGGTAAAAGCAAGGTTGTGTCTCATTTAGTGTTGAAGTAATAATTGCATTTATGAAAAATTCAAATGAAAAAAATGTTAATACTTTTGGACAGAGTCTACGATTCATCAGTCTTCTTGTGAATATTATGGATTGTAATGTGATTATTGTATGTAATCTTATTGGTACAATGAATTGGTTGGTTGGTTGGTTTGGGGAAGGAGACCAGACAGCGTGGTCATCGGTCTCATCGGATTAGGGAAGGAAGTCGGCCGTGCCCTTTCAGAGGAACCATCCCGGCATTTGCCTGGAGTGATTTAGGGAAATCACGGAAAACCTAAAGCAGGATGGCCGGATGCGGGATTGAACCGTCGTCCTCCCGAATGCGAGTCCAGTGTCTAACCACTGCGCCACCCCGCTCGGTACAATGAATTGATGAGTCTTGTAAGGAGTATGAAAATAAATTTCTGTTGTTCGATAAAGAAGCATTCAAGCTGTTGGTCAACTGTTCTGTTTGTGCTAAATAAACATGCACCTCTCTACTGCGTTCAATAGTGCCATCAGGTCCTAATAAGGCATTGGTGATGCCTTATGATTGTTGCTAAAAGTATTATGTTTAACTATAGAACAACTTTATGAAAACTGCACACATCTACTCAAAAAGCCCAACAATTGATTTTATTGGTGTTGAGTACACAATATGCATTACATATTCCTGTAGTAAAAAGTTAGAGATGTGGTCAGGGAAACATATGTGAGGAAGTTGGTGTCTACTTCTATTTGCTCACCAATTGAAAGCAGTACAATACTCGAATGGGGGAATGTGACTGTACAACCATCTTGCATGAAGAATCAAATAAAGAATGTTTTGTAACTGCTGAATTATTTAAACAGCAGTAAGTGTTTGCTACACAAAGCATGTCACTATTTGACAAACTGTGTACTGAAAACATTACGTCTAAAAAGGACTGTGGGCGACTGTATTTGCCACTGTTGTACTTTGCAGTGGAGAGTGAGACTGTGTTCTTGCATAGAAACATTTTGATGTGAAATCAAATATGCTCATCATAGCATTTTCTTGTGGTAATAAATATGAAACTAATTTTCTGAAAGTGGACACTGTTCTGACACATCTTTTCATTCAGACTATTGAAAATGCTAGAGTAGGTGATATAAGACAAAAAAATAGTAAGAAAAAAATAAGGCTGTAGATCGGAGCACAAGGCTAAAGAACAAATACGCAACAACATAAACATACTGATGCTATTCTATCTTTTACATGGTACTTAAGAAAAATAAAAAATCAGTACACTTATGTGGCAAATGGCACTGGATTACAGAAAGGAAATTGGGTTAGTATACTTTTGTAACTAGCAGATAAAAAGTGAAAAATGTACTTGTAATTTTCAGTCAAGATAGTACATTGATAACTGTAGATTAGGTTAAGTAATAGAGAAATCCATAGTTTATGGGGCACGGACCGTATGAAGTAAGTTACTACTGGTTGATCAAGATGGACAAGGGACTGAACAAAAAATTGACCACCTTAAAGGAATGGAATAGAGGAATGGATAAAAGTAGTTTTTTTCTTTGTGTATTCATAAATATGGCTTCCAATGTTAATATTACTCTTAAAGTCAATAAGGAATAAATGTTTGGAAAATATAGAAAAGTACGAACACTATTAAGCACAGTAGTGTAATTTTACCTTTATTTTTATGAAAATTATATGAATGCTCAGGTCTAAACTTTGGAACTGGAAAGAAAAGCCACTTTCAACCTACAGAAGAATAGAAGTACAAACCACTTGAGAAAAACCAGCAAAGAACGTTGTAGTGAGGGTCAAGACCCAGACATTTATACATTTTTTAGCATAGGCTGGTGCGCTGACAGAAATATAGAAGTGAAGAAGGTATGATCTATGCGGCAAGCCATGGAAGGTGAGTTATAAAGGTAAGTAAAAGATGCAATGAACGGAAAATGAGCTGCAAACATAACTGACTCAACCAGGTCAGTAGATATTGTCAATTTAATTGGAGAATAACAAACAGTACATACTTACATCTGTAGTTACGTATGTGAAGATGTCACTAACCAAGGAGGAATAGGGAAAGAAAAGTTAAATAATTTTCTCTGTTCTAGATTTGTCTGTTGTATATAGTTTTTATTAATATTAGTGTTTGTATTAAGATTTGAAACAATTAATTGGTAATTACTGTGAAGGTTGTGCATGTGACAGGAACATACAGGTGCATACAAGTTCTATACGAGAAGACCACAGCTCGTCATCCAGGTAGTATGTACAGAGCAGTCTGTAGAACTGAAAACATCCAATGAGTTTACAAGGAGAATTTAGAAAGTAGTTTGAATAAGCAATGTGACTGGCAAATTGTGGTGCATAACATGAAATAGATACGTCTGATGAACATCGGCATCACCATAGAATATACCTGATAGCCGACTGACATTGTGCGTTGGAAAAAAAAAATTGACAAAAGAAACTTAACAAAAAAATTGAAAGTTCAGACGATGCAGGAACATATGGGGTTCAAAACTACGTGAGTGATCTTACGATAATAAAACAAGACACGATATCCTTATAGAGGGCAGTACCAATTTTTTAGCTATTCCATATAGGATTTTGTCTAGTTTGCTATTATTTTATTTAATGGTCTCCCTTATTATGAATTTCGGCATTGCCATTACCAGATTTATATGAAAGAGGAACAAATGTGAGAAGTAAATGGTAAAATACGTAAGTTTAGATAGAAAATGACTTACCAGTAATGAAGAGAGATTAAAAATCGTTACAACATAGCTTGCCAATGAGTACAAGTATACAAGTAACTGCCAACTGAATATCATATCAAGTAATTGCTGTAACAACTGGCCTCCAGATGGCGGTAGTAAAGTAACTCTCAAATAATTGAGAGCTCTTCCTCCGAGTACTGTGACTCATAAATATTTTTAGTCTCCTCCACAAATGTTTTAATGACTCGAATTTTATGTTTGGGATGGTGAATGGAATTTTTATGAAGTTATCTACTGTCTGAGTTAGTTCTCTTTAGAGTTTGTGCTCTCAATTCCCATCAATTCCTAATTACCCTGTAAGGTGCTCCAGCTCTTTGTTATGTAGGTGCCTACCAAAAACCAATATTGGTGTTACAGTTAGATTAGATGTTAAAGGTTCTTTTTCTTAAATGAAATGTTGTAATATCAGTGCTTAACTATGGACATATGATTTTACAATTTCATCCGTTGCGTGTAATTTGAGTAGAGAGTAAAATTTTATGCTGGCTCGTGAACATTATAAGAAAAGGTAAATCGTTTTGTAGTATTAAATTTCTCATGTTATGTGTTCTTTAACATTCAATGATGCTTCCATGTTCTGGTAAGTATGAAGGTTAATTATGAACTGTGGTTTGTAACAGCCTTGACTAACATTCGTTGTGTATTAAACTACTTCACTGTTAATAGATACTTTTTGTTACATAGTTTTAGTCATGATAGAAATTTTGGATTGTCATCAAACGTCGGTAATTGGAAGATGTTAATTAGACTGTCATGTTAATAATCACATGCTAGCATCCCAGATAGCATAGTGAAAGTTATTATTCTGATTACGACTGTTGATTTTTAATTTACAGCAAAAAAATGTCAAATGCACATATTGACACCAATTATAAGTATTGTTGCTTGGCCACAGATCTAATTACAAAATACAAAAATAAAATTTGTCTTCTTTTTCATTTTCCATTGTGAAATTTATATTAGAATTAATATGCAAGTGTGATATAGCCATATAGCCATGCGTATGACTTGACACTCACCATGAGTGATCAGAAGGTCACACTGTCTATTGAGAAAAACATTACTATTTGTTTTCTCTCCAGCAAAGGTGTGAAATCAAGTAACATTTTGGAGGGACTCTAAGCATAGTTCATAAACACAAGAAAGCCGTTAATAAAATTTTTTCACAAGTGGTGATACGTTTCGGAAGTTCCCATACCATTTTATTGGATACATTTGAATACGGAAAAGTATTGGCAAGGAGAACCTGTTCTGGGCCATATCATGACCTGCAATGATTAATAGGTCACTGCTATACCTCAGATAGCAAGAGTGAGTATGGAGTGGAAAAAGTTGGAGGAATGCATTGAAAGTATCGACTTCCTGCTAGGCTAGTTTTGGTAGTTTTGTTTTGGGACTCAAAGGTGTGTATATGTTTGATTACCTGCATGATCGAAGGACAGTGAGTGTGGACTAATATTGCAAGCTGCTGGTTGATGATAAGGCTGCCTACCACAACAAATGATGCCAGCAGCCAATTCTCAATGTCCTCCTCCTACATGACAACACGTGGCGTGTGCAGCAGCTCTAAATCATGATAAGCTCACAAAGCTACATAGGAAACTCTTGAACACTCCCTTACACTGTAGGATTGTCCCCATTTTAGTACCACATATTTAGTTCATTGAGAAAGGAAATATGTTGGGAACACTGGGTAATGTCACTGGGGTTGAACAGTATGTACTCAGGTGGATACGGGAGTATCCACTTTTTTCGTTCCATGAAAGTATCATGAAAAGCATTGTCACGACATTCTGATTTAAATTTTATATGGCACTTGTAATATTTTACTTTTCATGATCTGATCATCATTGTGTTAGGATGGACAGAAGAGTCACAGAAATTCGAAAGATCAGGGGCCAGTGCTATACAGAACTCTGGACCTTGTGGTTTATTTGTTTTCAAATCTTTCAGTTGTTTCTCTAGGCCAGGGATGGTTATTACTATGTCGTCCGTAAGTTAGTCTGTCCGATTACCAAATGACGGTATGTTTCACGATTCTGCTGTGTTAACGGTTTCTTGAATGTGAAATTTAAAACTTCGGATTTCGTTCTGCTATCTTCAACTGCCACATCACACTGGTGAACTAGGGACTGAATGAGACACTTAGACCATTTTAGCGATTATTTTAGATAGGACCGCATGCCACAGTAACTTTATGTTCAAGCAGCATAACACTTCCGACCGTTGTTTACAGATGTATAGCGTCCAAAAAAAATGATGATATCTCCACAGTCGCTCCAACTGGATGTCGTTTCTCACTGACCAGCAGCAAACCCCACCTCCAATACATCGTCATCATCTATTTGTCGAGGAGCAAAGGGTGTAATTACAATTGAAAAAGCCCTCGCTTCTTTTATTTTCTCGATTTCACCACTTCCTCGAATCCATTTCGTATATTTGATACTTGTAAATCCAGCCAATACAGTGGCGTCTTACCTGTATATATTTGGACAGCCAAGTTACGAGTTTCTGTTAGTGCATTTGAGCCTTATGCCACGTTTACACCCAGATCATACAAATTTCTCGACTAAGACATAACTGCGAGTGGAAAATACACGAGTACGTCCATTCAGGGTTAATTTTCAAGGGTCAAGCAATCGGGTAGAGAAACGTTTGCACACCATAATGTTATCCCAAAACTGTTCTGTATCGAGTCTAAGCACATTTTAAGTTCTTCTCGCTAAACACTTTGGAGGAGGAACACCCCACGACGGATCTGTTGCAGCAGGCGAAATGAGTTTGTTATGAAAAAAAAGTACCTGTTGGAGTGTCAAAGATTTTGGTGACTCAGTGATTCATATTAAACATGTGTCTGTTTAGACTCTACAATATACGAGCGGAAGCTGAATTTTCAAAAGGAATAATACATTATGTAAAAACCTCCTTTAGGCTTGAATGTAAAACATGCTTTATTCCAAGCGAACAATGAATTTCTGTTTGTGCCTTCGATGTACCAACTGTACGTATCTGAATAACCACTATGACTCCATCGTCATTCACTTATTCAACATCAAGTGTGCAGGATGCCTGTGAATAAGGTGATGCTGTTGCAGGCTAAGAGGAACAGTAGTAGTGTCGTAATTCTAGCAGTGAAATTTAAGAAGTGGTAGTGTGTGTATTGTGCAAAATGTAGTCGTGGATATTGAGGTTCATGCTTTAGTTATCGCTATATCATAGCTATCAAAGGAAACTAGTGACTGCACGATTCTGCTTTATTCAAGAACACAGCAGTGCCCACACATCAGAAAAAATATTCTAGAGCTCTTCCTTCCTCAGAATGTTATGAAAATTTGCTTTGAGGACTACGCATACACTACGAAAGAGAATGTTTTACAACATTTTTAAATGGGCAAAACAAAGAAATATGCGTAGTGTGCTCTGGAATGTTTACATAAAACTTTACGAGTAGTCACATCTTGCACGATCTTGATTAATACATGTTACCTACACAACTTATACCATTACTGTGTGATGTATCGTGCAGATTTAATTTGCTATCTGACATGTTTTAAGAGGGAACCACTCATTTCAGAGTAGGAGCCCTACTTTAACCACTATGACTCGAATGCCCGCCGGCCGATGTGGTCGAGCGGTTCTAGGCGCTTCAGTCCGGAACCGTGCAGCTGCTCCGGTTGCAGGTTCGAATCCTGCCTTGGGCATGGATGTGTGTGATGTAGTTAGGTTTAATTAGTTCTAAGTCTAGTGGACTGATGACCTCAGATGTTAGGTCCCATAGTGCTAGAGCCAATTGAACCATTTTTTTAAATGCTCAATGGGAGACTGATGGACCACCATCAATTAAGATGTATTGTGATGAATGTACAGCTGAAATGATCAATAATGAAACAAATGTCTGTTCCGTAGTCACAACAGCCAAGTAAGCTGCCACTACTTTTTTATTAACCTATTGCTTTACTTCATGGTTTCTATGATGATGAACGTAGACAGTTCATATTTAAAAGTATTGCATTCATAGAAGATATCTGTACTGTAGAGAAATTCTCAACAACCATTCCATCACCGAGGTCTTTCAAGGATGTGAAGTGTGCTAAAATGCGAAGGACGGCAAAATGGTTAATACATCTTTTTCATGGAATTCACTGGGGTGATCCTGACATACCCTTTGAAGATATGGTGATGTGGCTTCGATTATTCGACCATCTTCTGTGTCAAGACGAAGGAGGAGATCGCACGGATGTGTCGAATCTTCAAGTATACTGCTATTGACTTGGCATTCTACGGCTGCCTGCTCTCCATCGACTCAAGAAGATGTGTCAAAGTAGTGTTACTACATCTGCTTATGAAAACTATGGCAAGCTGAAAGAGAGAGAGAGACAGAGAGAGAGAGAGAGAGAGAGAGATCTATGTTTGTATAATAATACCCTTTCCCAGAAAATTTCTCTCCTTCATACCTGCTCTTTGTTGCCACAGATGACGTGTCCCTATTCTCATTTGTACTAATACTGCAGTACACAAGACGTGCCTATTTGCTTCCACCACCCTGAGTTAAATGTATAAGGTCTAATTAATGTTCACCAACTTGCGGTCTTTTATAACTGTTGTTACCTGCGCAGAAAACAACTCGTAGGTTGTGAATCCGTTATCTTGAGGAACTGATATTGTATAAATAATTAAATTTTCAATTAGTTTGTTTATACGGGATGCCACTCGCTATTTATTAGCAGAATACGAGACTTTATGAATCACAAGTACGTGTCCAAATAACCATAGACTGCTAATTAAGTTCTTAACCAATACCGACAAAGTCAGAAACATGTCTGTCTTCTGACACTGACGAACCAGCTCAGATCTGTCAACCGAACTATTTCGCCCGCCATTCAAGTTAGGCACGATTTGAAGATCTCAGAAGAGCATCGACTTCCTTTTCGTTTAGCAGCTGGTTACTAATCTACTGGTAACTAACACTTTCGAAATGATGGAATGATAACCTGCTACTGAGAGATGTTTTAACATGAAATGCAAGTAAATACACAGTGTACGCGATTTTTCTCACAATACCCACACCGAACAAACCATCTGTCATCGGTACCTCACACCACATTACGTTATTTTGCCACTGCTGCATTCTCAGCTGCTCTAAGAAGAGTTTTTTGTAGCCGAATATGATCGCCGAAAAGCCAAGAAATATTGCACATCATCCTCCTTCTGAGATTTCCAAAAATTGGAAACTTCTCTCAGACAAGAATCAATTTGGGAAATAAGAAAATTTTTCTCAAAATTTAAAAAAAAAATTCAGCTATCATCTCTGCAAAGCCATACCATTCCACTATAATTGTGATTTATTATAGTTTTTCAAAACTTCGAATCTGTTCTATATTTTTCATTCTCAAATTATAAATTAATTTATACAGTCATAGACTTAATTACTTAGTGATACTCCCTGGGACGGGAGTGATATTTATGTCAATAGATCACTCTCGAAAATACATAACTGCGGACCAGTGTGCAGTGATTAGCCCCATGATGTCAGACAGACGTATGAAATCCGCATGAAAATGACAAATTCTGTTTAGTCATGTATGAGCCCTCAACCCAACACCAGCTGTTAAATCACGGAACCTAATCAACTATAGAAGCAACAAACCAAAAAACTGTTGATTTTCTTCGTAGTTAGCGTGTGCTGCTTGATAATCTCACCATACTCAAAACCACGAGACATGGCTATCAACTCCGCTGTAAAACACTACAGTGATCTGGTAAGGAGCACAGTTCAATATGTGCAGTGTGAGAATGAGCAAAGCCTAAATGACCAGCAACCATCGAGCCATCAGTATAGACTACTTCTGAACCCTGGGATGCGCCAAGGAGGGACAAAATTGGTGGCGGAGGGCCTCAAGATGAACGAAGTCTTTTGGACCTCATAATAGGTAAAGACGAGGCTGTTGCTGAAGGATGCACCATGCTGAGGAGAGGTGGTAGACGAAACAACTTGAGTTCAGAAAGGAGGGACCAGACGTAGATTACAATCGTAATCGCCGGCCGCTGGGGCCGAGCCGTTCTAGGCGCTTCAGTCCGGAACCGTGCTGCTGCTACGGTCGCAGGTTCGAATCCTGCCTCGGGCATGGATGTGTGTGATTGCCTTAGTTTAGTTAGGTTTAAGTAGTTCTAAGTCTAGAGGACTGATGACCTCAGATGTTAAGTGCGATAGTGCTTAGATCATCGAAGACCAGTCCTAAAATGTGTCCACCACATTGAGTAGTTGGTCATCAAGGTAAAGTTTTGATTGTGAGTGAATGGTATGGCGTTGACATAAGCACATGACACGAGTCTTGGCAGCTGAAAACCGAAAGCCATGGGTGAGGGCCCATGCCTGTGCCTTTCGTATGATGCCTTGGAGTTAATGTTCGGTGACGCCATACTAAAATAGCAAAAGTAGAGGCAAAAGTGATCAGCATACAAAGAGGGTGATACTGATGACTCCACAACTGCTGCTAGACCATTGGTGGCTGCTAGAAAGAGGGACACTCAGTACAGAGCCCAGCAAGATACCAGTCCCTTAGATATGGGGAGAAAAATTGGAGGCACTAACTTGAACCTGGAAAATACGAGGAGACAAGAATTTCTAGATAAAAATCGGGAGCGGACTCTGGAGACCCCATTGGTGTGTGGATGTGGTGTCGCCATGTGGCGTCGTAAGCTTTGTTTATGTCAAAGATGACGGCTACAAGTTGCTGACGACGGGCAAAAGCTGATCGTATGGCAGACTCCAGGTAAATCAGATTATCAAAGGAGCCAACACAGCTACTGGCTCACCATGCGTTCAAGCAACTTCCAGAGAACATTGGTGAGCCTAATTAAGCAATAACTGTCCGTTCTGGAGTTTGCTTACCCGGTTTCAGTACTGGGACAATGATGCTTTCCCGCCATTGCCAATGGAACAGGGCCGTGCTCCAGATGCAGTTAAAGATGGAAAGGACACGGCGCAGACAGTCCACAGACAGTTAATTGGGCACTTTGTTTAGGATGTGGTCTGCTCCTGGGGCTTTATCAGGGCTGTGGCACTGATGACTTCCCACTCTCTAATCTGGATAAAATGTGGTATACAGTCTGGCAACTAATCTGAGCCCACCTAAAACTAGTGTATGAAGATGGTATCTGTTCTTTCGGACATGACCCAAAGAACAGATACCACCTTCGTATAGATAAGGCTTACTGGACAATGATTTCCTTCAGTGCGGATGCACTCACATCACCCGAACTGTTACAGGAATCTGTAGGTTGACTGCCATGGGTATTGAGTATAGTGGGCAGGGGCACTACAAATGTGGTGTTTGTACAGTAAGTTGGGTATGTGAGTCTCACGAGGAGTGTGGCAGAGATAAGTCCCTGCAGTTGCACTATCTTCTGTTTCCTCGGTGGCTCAGATGGATACAGTGTCAGCCAATTAAGCAGGAGATCCTGGGTTCTAGTCCTGGTCGGGGCACACATTTTCAGCTGTTGTCACTGATATTTATTAATGTCTGTAAGCAGCTAAATGTCTGGATATCGTTATAATTTCATGGAACTAGTGTGTCGCAAATCAGGTAATTCTATGTTGTCTGAAGTACCTTTAGAATTATTGTCATATGGTCTTTAGGTAGCAGATTTTCCATTACTAGCATAGTTGATTAAGTTATTTTGTACCTCAGGTGAGAATGGAGTTACTTGTGTGGTTCTGTGTTTCCCTGCTATGGGGTTTAGTACCTTCCAGGCTGCTCTGCATTAGTTGTGAGACTTTTCAGTAGATATATCATTGGCTCTCCTCTTTGATACTTGCATTTTTGCACTGTATATTTTTTATTGCTCTATATTTCTGCATCATTACAGGATCAGCAGCTTTTGTCATTGTGTGAGTATTTTCTGATAGTGTGTGTAGTGTATTCTCTTTGACTAATGTATAATCAGTTTTGACAGTTTCAGTTGTTTGTGGGTATTAGGTAAGTTAGTGAGAGGATCAATAAACATATCAAAGGCACCGTCTATGTTGTCATAGTCACTGAAATCTTCCCGCTTAACTTTTGAAAACATGGCCCTTAAATGTATGTAATATGTGTTCCGTTCTGAACTACTTGTTGTTTTACATTACAATAAACACTTTCAATAGTCATCCATTAGGGTAGATGTTTTGATAAGATACTGTCTTGTTGGACGTTCATTAATAAACTATGAACTTACATCTTGTAAACACTTCCAAAAACACATAACAGTTTGAGTTTTACAACTAACTGTTAGGCTCTTCACATTTAGTAATGGCAGTCAGCCCCCACACAACAGTTTTAAACCGAATGAGATGGCGCAGTGGTTAACACACTGGACTCACACTAAGGAGGATGATGATTCAGATTGGCATCTTGAATAAGATTTTCTGCAATTTCCCTAAATCATTCTGGACAAATGCCGGGATGTTTCCTCTGAAAGGGCAGGGCTGATATCCCCATCTTTGAATTAGTCAGGGCCTGTGCCCTATCGCTAATGACCTCACTGTCAACTGGATGTTAAACCCTCATCTCACTTCATTCAATAGCTTTAGATGTCAGCTTTACCCAATCTTCTGGTTTTCCTAAAATCAAGTCACAGTTGGCCTACCACTGACCATCTTATTATTTGCGTTTCACTCTTGTGTGCATTGGTATCTTTTCTATACACATTGGAAGTGCCTAGCTTAAACTGTGGGTGTATGTAACTGTTATAAAAAGACATTGTTGTACCTGAGAGGGGAGATGTCACAGACACAGTTGTGGCACTCGCAACTCTTCACATTTACATGCAATTGAGTAATTTTCGAAATACAGACGTTCTTTTCCACCTTGTGCACTTTACCCTAACCATGATTTGTGCAACATCTCAACATACAATTTTCTATTGCTAATGCAACAAGAGGCCCAAAAACTTGTCACATTATGACATTTTGTTACTGAAACATCTTGCAAGAACAGAATGGGATGTATCAACAGCTGATTGTCCATGAGAGGGCAGCTACTGTGTAAAGTCCTGCTGCAAATATGACGACATGTTGCTCAATGCGCTAAGGAAAACTGTGGCATAATCCCAAAAGTTGTCAAATTATTCGCAATAGCAGTATGTCACTTGACATATAGGCAAACACTCTACTGAAACTTTTTAGTGACTGATGCAGTGTTTTCTCATGACTTCCGATTTGTTGGCTGTGCCCTGTCTGATGAAAGCATCACTACAGCCTTCATTCCAAAGACAATGCAGGGGAAACTACAGATGCTGTGGTACTGGAAATTGTACCAAATTTTCATGAACCAATGGAATCACAAATAATCTGTGAAGAATCTGGAGAATGATTTCAGTTATGGCACTCAGTCACCTCACTATGTTTGCCAGCCTGTGTGGCATATAGGAATAAGAGTACGTGCTAGCCCTGCTCCTGTCCTAGATTTTAGCCAATAACCTACAAAACTGAGGCCAATGTTTTGTTTCTCTCTTCAGTGGCATATAAATTTCTGTTTGCACTTTTAGTAACATTATTTTAGTCACAATATTGGAATGCTGGCTTAATCAAACCTGTATCAGATGCTAAATAACTATTGTTCTGAATGATTTGCAGAAACTTCATACATCAGTAAGCATTTTCAAGAGTGACTGCACAAGACAACTTCAAATGATCTGTGTCCTTCAGTGACATTATAAAATATTTACTCAGATGTTGCTTTAAGGCACTTCTGCACTGATTCAGTAAATGTTACTGTTCATTGGCTGTGAACACTTCAGCATGATAATGAAGTGATTTACATTTATCACATAGTGAATATTGGAAAAAGAGACATGTAACCCTGTACACATATTGGTAAGCTTTCGTGATTCTGAGAGGTTACTACTTTATTTGCATGTCTAAGGTTGTTCTGTAAATGTCTAACAGACTCTTGTTCATCAGGAATATAAAGACCTCAATGTGAGGTCACAGAAGTTGACACACAACACAGTAGTACAGTATACACAAAAACAGTACAGTGTGATAAACTGAAACAATATCAAGTTACAATGAGTTAGTTTTTATGGAACCAACAGTGTTACCGTAGCTGTTATTTACTATAAACAGCATAAATATTCTATTATTGGTTCTGCACTGTTTCAAGGTAAATATAAATGGATGCTGTGTGGCTGCAGCATTTCAGTTTGATGCCACCTTGGTACCTTGTGTATCAATTCTGCTTATTATTTTAAATGTAAATGTGTCAGTGCATGAGAAACATTGTAACTGAACAGTTCATGCACATGTTGAGTATGCTCTCCTTCAGCATGAAAATACCAGAACACACACAAGAACTACAATGTCTGCAACACACTGATGATTAGCATTCACTATCATCGATCATCCTCGACACATTCCCAAACTGGCCCAATCAGATTTTCATTTCTTACCAAAATTTGAAGAACATCTTTGTCAGCTTCATTTTGATAGTGATGAAGCAGTGCAAGCAGAACCAAGACTGTGGCTCCATCAACAAAAGTCAAACATTCTGCAGTGCTGGTATCAACAAAGTGGTCACTCATTTGGAGAAACGTGTTTGTTACCATGGTGACTATGTTGAGATATAAATATGTACACATGAAAAACAAAGATGGAGAATGTACTGATGTTTTTATTTTTATTTTAAAAGGTTTAAGAGTTTTCACATGAAAAATTCAGAGGCATTACTGTACAGCATGGCCTCAAATATTTCAATGATTAAGTAAACTCCATTCCCATTATTACAAATTAGCTTTTTTATTTATCACTTCTCCTAAATATTTTTTTAATATTAGTTTCAAAGAATTCTTTAATTGAATAGAAATCATTATGCTGAAGCCATTTTTCTAGGACACTATGATATTTATTTGATAACATTAACAATCGGAAAGTGGAAATATGTCCTAAAATGATATGCTTAGGTAATTTTACTTGCAGTTATTATAGACCAGGGAGAATGTCAGTGCATGCAAATACAGACAGCAGCTGTTTCTACTACTGTATTCACGCACATCACATCTCGTGTTAAATATTTAGATATTTTCTCAAAGCATACATTAAACAATATAGTTGCAAACTAGGTGATGTTATTACATTAAGAGATCTGAGTGGTTTCTAAAGTGCTCCATGGGTGATAATTCTAATGTGCAATTGATATCTTTCACCATCTAAAAATACACTTAGTGCCTGAGTAATTTTCCCCTACAGTGTTGCCTACTGCAAATAAGAGTGAAAGGAAGAGCATTAATAACAGTTTCCTCACAGTTTCATGATTTATATAATAAAAGAGAGCATAGGAAAGTTTGCTGCACAGATTTTGTGTGTGTGTGTGTGTGTGTGTGTGTGTGTGTGTGTGTGTGTGTTTTGCAAGAGCAGTTTTTTTGACCAGTAATCAATCCCATTAATTTCAATGTTTCATTTTCATTTTTGGTTTACTTTATTTTAACGATGATTTCTTCTGTTTTGCATGGTGGTTAAAACACACTTTGTAGGCCTGAAATCAGTGTCTAGTGTCTTGCATTTTTTATATTATATTCTACAACATCTTTTTGTCCCGTTGCTGTGTCATATCATCAGCAGTACTAGGAGTAGCACAACTGACCAATTATTCATTGAGATTATTAGTCAACTGGGACTGTATTTTCTTGAGTGCAGTTAATCTGTTAATCCCAGGCTGATTTGCAGTTACTTTCAGAATTTAAAATAAAATCATTTAATTAGCAATTTTTGTAGACCTGTATAGTGTCCTAATTTAAACAGAGTGTCAGAAACAGACTTAAAAGCTTGTAAGAGTTTTGCAAGGAGGTTGTGCTGAGAAATAATAGTTAAGAAAAAAAAAAGTTTGTTGCTCCACATCTAAGTTATTTAGCATTGATGTTAGCCTATCAGGTCACCACACACACACACACACACACAAATTGGAGCATTTGCACACATTAAAATGTGGTGAAGTGCAGACCTCCATGGATCTGTAAGTTATGACTTGTTCAAATTCTCATTACCAGCTAAAATGTGCCTTTATTGGACACGATAAATTTCAGCTAGGTGAGTAAAAGCAATATTTCTTCATTTTGGGGAAACCAAGTACTGTGGCAATACTGTCTCTTGTAGGCTGCTTGAATTTGCACACCGAATGACCTGATTGGCTAACTTCAACAATCCATAATGTGGAAATGGCACAACAAGTACAATATTTTTCTTAACAACTGTTTCCCTTCACAGCCTCTCCTGAAACACCCTAGCAAACTTATCAGAATGTTTCTGACCACCATATATATAAATCTTTTCCCACTTTCATTGGTTTTGCCATCTAACAACAAAACTGTGACTATGCACACTAAAAGGTGACATGACAGCAGCCAGTAAACATTGTGTCACATGAATTTGTGAGTGTCAGCTAGACATTTCTCTTATCATATGTGTTTACTATCAGTAGGAAAATAGAGGAACATTCATTAGTTGTTTTATCAGTACGCAGTATACAAGATCAATATATAACTTGTAACTGATTTCTTATATTTTTTATGTCAGTCGCAGGAAGAATTCTGTGTGTGCCGTCTTTCTTAGGAGTTGTAAACTGAGTTTCCCATTTCAAGCCATAACATTACATTCTCTGATACTCCTAAAGTTTCTCACAACAGTTTGTGCGTGCGTTACTAATTACATTGTCAAGGAATGCATGTTGGCTAATACACTTTTCATTGATATAACAGTCTGCTTCCATAGCTGAGTTGTCAGCATGTATGATGGAGATACTGTAGATTCTGCTTTGACTTCTGGTACTACTAAGAATTTTTCCTTGGTTGGAGGACTGGAACAAACTACATTTAGCCTCATAAGATCAACTGAGTAATTACTCATGTAAAATAAATAGCAAAAGTGACACACAAGGAGCCAAAGTTGCACAAAATTGAAAAGCTGCAATACAAAGCATACATTTATTTATATCTTGAAACAGTACAAAACCAGTAATATTATATTTATGCTGTTTATAGTTTGATAACAGCTACAGTAACACAGTTGTTTCCATAAAAACTAACTCATTTTAACTTGATATTGTTTCAGTTTATAACACTGTAGTGTTTTCGTGTGTACTGTATTAATGTGTTTGTCAACTTCTGTGACCTGACATTGAGGTCTTCATATTCCTGATGAACAAGAGCCTGTTGGGCATTTACAGAACAACCTTAGACATGCAAATAAAGTAGAAACCTCTCAGAATCATGAAAGCTTACTGATACATGTACAGGGTTACATGTCTCCTTTTTTTCTAATATTCAGGATGTGATAAATGTACATCACTTCATTAACATGCTAAAGAGTTTACAGCCAAAGAGATGAACAGTAACATTTACTGAATCAGTACAGAAGTGTCTTAAAGCAACATCTGAGTAAATATTTTATAATGTCATTGAAGGACACTGTGTTGTGCTCTTGGAAATGCTTACTGATCTATAAAGTATCTACAAATCAATCTGAACAATAGTTACTTAGCATGTGATACAGGTTTAAGTCAGCATTCCAATATTGTTACTAAAATAATGTTACTAAAAGTGCTGACAGGAACGTACATGCTTCTGAAGAGAGAAACAAAAATGTGGCCTCAATTTTGTAGGTTTATTGCCTAAAATCTAGGACTGGAGCAATTTCCATTGTCACAGCATCTGTAGTTTCCCCTACATTGTCTTTGGAATGAAGGCTGTAGTGATGCTTTCATCAGACTGGGCACAGCCAACAAATCGGAAGTCTTGAGAAAAAACTGCATCAGTTAGTAAAAAGTGTGTTTGCCTGTATGTCAAGTGACACACTGCTATTGCAAATAATTTGACAACTTCCGGGATTATGCCACAGTTTTCCTTAGCACATTGAGCAACCTGTGGTTATATTTGCAGCAGGATTTAACACAGTAGCTGCTCTCTCATGGACATTTTGTTCTTGCAAGATGTCATAAGAAGTGCTCTGCAAAACACTCAACTATCATCTATTGCTCAGTTCTACACTCTTACAGGATTAATTAACCTTAAGAATCTTTCAGCAACACTATGTCATAATGTGACAATTTTTTGGGCCTCTTGTTGCATTAGCAATAGAAAATTGTATGTTGAGATGTTGCACAAATCACAGTTAGGGTAAAGTGCACAAGGTGGAAAAGAACATCTGCATTTTGAAAATTAATCAATTGCATGTAAATGTGAAGATTTGCAAGTGCCACAACTATGCCTGTGACATCTCCCCTCTCAGGTACAACAATGTCTTTTTATAACAGTTACATACACTGACAGTTCAAGCTAGGCACTTCCAATGTGTATAAAAGAGACACCAATGCACACAAGAGTGAAACGCAAATAATAAGATGGTCAGTGGTAGGCCAAATGTGACTAGATTTTAGGAAAACCAGAAGACTGGATTAAAGCTGACGTCTAATGCTATTGAATGAAGTGAAATGAGGGTTTAACGTCCAGTTGACAGTGAGGTCATTAGAGACAGGGCACAGTGCCCAACTAATTCAAGGATGGGGATATCAGCCATGCCCTTTCAGAGGAAACATCCCGGCATTTGTCTGGAGCGATTTAGGGAAATTGCAGAAAATCTGATTCAAGATGCCCAGATGATGATCTGAATCATCATTCTCCTTAGTGTGAGTCCAGTGTGTTAACCACTGCACCATCTCATTTGGTCTAAAACTGTTGAGTGGGGGTGACTGCCAATACTAAATGTGAAGAGCCTAACAGTTAGTTGTAAAACTCAAACTGTTATGTGTTTTTGGAAGTGTTTACAAGATGTAAGTTCATATTTTATTAATGAACATTTTATTGCAATGCAAAACAACAATTAATTCAGAATGGCACACATATTACATTCATTTAAGGGCCACGTTATCAAAAGTTAAGTGGGAAAATTTTAGTGACTATTACAACATTGACAGTGCCTTTGATATGTTTTTTGATCCTCTCACTAGCTTACCTAATACCCACAAGCAACTGAAAGGATCAAAACTGATCATACATTAAGCAAAGAGAATACACTACACACCTTGCCTGAAAATACTCGGATACACAATGATAAAAGCTGGTGATCCTGTAATGATGTAGAAATATAGAGCAATAAAAAAATATACAGGACAAAAATGCAAGTATCAAAGAGCAGAGCTAATGGTATATCTACTGAAACGTCTCAGAACTAATGCAGAACAGCCTGGAAGGTAGTAAACTCCATAGCAGAGAAACACAGAACCACATAAGTAACTCCATTCTCACATGAGGTACAAAATAACTTAATCAACTATGCAAGTAATGGAAAAATCTGCTACCTGAAGAACATATGTCATTAATCCTAAAGGTACTTCAGACAACATAGGCTTACCTGATTTGAGATGCACTAGTTTCATGAAATGACAATGAAATCCAGACCTTTAGCTGCTTACAGACGTTGATAAATATCAATGGCAACAGCTGAAAATGTATGCCCAGACCAGGACTCGAACCTGGGATCACCTACTTGCATGGCTGACGCTCTAGCCATCTGAGCCAACGTAGACACAGAAGATAGTGCAACTTCAGGGACTTATCTCTGCCACACTCCTTGTGAGACCCATATTTCCAACTTACTGTCCACACACCACATTTGTAGTCCCCCTGCCCACTATGCTCATTACTCTTGGCAGTCAATCTACCGATTCCTGTAAGAGTTCGGGCAATGTGAGTGCATCCACCCTGGAGGAGATCACTGGCTGGTAAGCCTTATCTATATGAAGATGGTATCTGTTCTTTTGGTCACGTCCGAAAGAACAGATACCATCTTCATACACTAGTTTCAGTTGGACTCAGAATAGTTGCCAGATTGTATACCACATTTCATCCAGATTAGGGAATTCAAGTAATTAAAGTATCTATTGAAACTTCCTGGCAGATTAAAACTGTGTGCCGGAGCAAGACTCGATCTCGGGACCTTTGCCTTTTGTGGGCAAGTGCTCTACCATCTGAGCTACCCAAGCACAACTCATGCCCCATTCTCTCAGCTTTACTTCTGCTAGTACCTCGTCTCCTACCTCATTCTGGAAAGTATCAATTGCTTCTCAAATTACATGCTGACACATATAATTGATATTATAGTGCCTCCTCTGACTTATCTTATAAACTGTGTGTTTCAAGCTGGTAAATTCCCTGGTGTCTTGAATCCACAGTTGGCCCACTTTATAAGAAGGGAGATAAAAGCAATCTTGACAGTTGTAAACAAATATCCATCATTGCCGCAACATCTAAGATCAAAGAACACTGCATAAAAGAGCAAGTTTAGAGCTACTCTGAGAACAATAAAGTAATCTTTTCATCACTATATGGCCTTGAGCATAATTTATCTAATGTCAGACCTGTAATAGATATACTATGCCTGTCTGAGCATCACATTGTGTCTGATATGGAAAAGGTAAATATCAGTGGTTATAAACTAGCTGCACATATGAGTAGAGAGAATAAGGTGAGAGGAGGAGTTGCCATATATGTCAAAATTTATCACTGTGTAAAAAGCTTAGATACAAAACAGTTTTGTCTGGAGCAACATATAGAAGCATGTGCCTGTCAACTTAAACTGAAGTAGGGCTCTTTTATAATTG
The DNA here is from genome assembly GCF_023898315.1 of Schistocerca nitens. Lineage (NCBI taxonomy): Eukaryota > Metazoa > Arthropoda > Insecta > Orthoptera > Acrididae > Schistocerca > Schistocerca nitens. The sequence goes on from NC_064616.1 coordinate 322,762,746, forward strand.
TAACAGTATATAGGTCCCCTTCAAGAAACTTTCATTTATTCCTGGAAAACTTGGATGCCTTGTTGTGCTCTCTGTCATACAGGGGAAAGCAAATTATTATTTGTGGGGATTTCAATGTTGGTTCACTGAAAGAGTGTAATTGGAAAATGACCTGGAAGTCTTGTTTGGTTCTTTCAATTTGACGTCTGTCATTGATTTTCCTACTCGGATAGTAAAGGACAGCAGCACATCGATAGATAACACTTTTATAGACCAAGATAAGTTTAAAAACATAAATTCTTGTCCTGTTGAGAATGGCCTTTCTGATCATGGGGCTCAGTTACAGTATATGACATAGCTCCATTCAGTAATTCAAAACTAACCTCCAAAGTTGTGCGTTCAATTAATGACTCAACAATTAGGAATTTCAGGGAAAATCTTCGGCAGTTATACTGGGATGAGGTGTACAAGGGACCTGACACTAATTAAAATATAACTTATTTCTTGATACACTTGTAAAAGAATTTGAAAATTGTTTCCCCAAGAAGGTAGTTAAATCTAATTATAGGAAACCATGGAGAGAACCTTGGCTTACTAAAGGAATAAAAATATTTTGTAACCACAAAAGGGAACTGCATCTAACAACAAGAAAGAGTAATGACCCAGAAACAGTCAAATATTATAAAAACAACTGTGCTACATTTAGAAAGGCTATTAAAAAGTCCAGAAGCATGTGAATCATGTCTGAGATTAATACCTCTGATAACAATATCAAAATAATTTGGAATATTATTACAAGGGAGACAGGGCAACCAAGAGTACAGGATAATGGCATTACCATCAAAGCAAATGGAAACTTGACAAACAACAAGCCGGAAGTCGAAAACCTTTTGAATAATCATTTTTTAAATGTTGTAGAGAAAATAGGATCTACATGTTCATTAGAAGAAGCAAGGCAGTTAATGGAAGAGGCCTTACCCACACAATATGATACAATTGAAATTCCACCCACCTCTCCTTCTGAAATTAGGAGGATAATAAACTCTCTCAAGAATAAAAACTCACATGGAACAGATAGCATACCCAGCAGGATAATAAAAGCTTGTTCCCAAGAGATAAGTGGGAGTCTTACCCACATCTGTAGTAGCTCTCTGAAGCAGGGTATTTTCCCAGATAGATGGAAGTATGCCATTGTCAAACCACTGCACAAAAAAAGGCTGTGTCTGATGCCAACAATTACCGCCCAATCTCTCTTCTGACTAACTTATCCAAAATTATTGAAAAAGTAATGTATTGTACAGTAGCTTCACACCTTTGTTAAAATAAAGTGTTAACAAAATGTCAGTTTGGTTTCCAGAAAGGTTGTTCAATGGTAAATGCTATATATACTTTCACTAACGAAATATTAAATGCTCTGAGTAACCGGAAGTCACCTGTTGGGATTTTTTGTGGCCTTTCAAAGACCTCACTATATATATATATATATATATATATATATATATATATATATATATATATATATATATATAGTGAGGTCTTTAAATATGTCTGCTTGTGTCTGTATATGTGTGGATGGATATGTATGTGTGTGCGCGCGAGTGTATACCCGTCCTTTTTTCCCCCTAAGGTAAGTCTTTCCGCTCCCGGGATTGGAATGACTCCTTACCCTCTCCCTTAAAACCCACATCCTTTCGTCTTTCCCTCTCCTTCCCTCTTTCCTGATGAGGCTACAGTTTGTTGCGGAAGCTTGAATTTTGTGTGTATGTTTGTGTTTGTTTGTGTGTCTGTCGACCTGCCAGCACATTCATTTGGTAAGTCACATCATCTTTGTTTATATATATATACTTATGAAAATTGTTAGTATCAGTCCAAACAAATTCAGAAGTAATAGCAGTTTACATGGCTACAGCACTAGGAGAAAGGATGAACTTCACTACTCAAGGTTAAATCTAACTTTGGCTGAATAAATTATGCTGCCACAAAAGTCTTCGGTCACTTACCTAATGGCATCAAAAGTCTGACAGATAGCCATATACCATTTAAAAGGAAATTAAAAGAATTTCTCAATGGCAACTCCTTCTACTCATTAGACGAATTTTTGGATATAGTACGTAGGTAATTTCCCCACCCCCCATCCAAAAAAAATATTAAGTGTCATGTAATATTTTGTGTAATGTAATATCTTGGATACACACCTTTCATTAACCTGACGTGTTCCACATCATTACAAAGTGTCGTATTCATGATCTATGGAACAAGTACTAATCTAATCTCTAATCCAGGATGTGTACACTGAAACTGTACTAGTGACCATGATGTGGTTGTGGCAACAATGGTTACCAAAGTACAAAGGAGAACTAAACCATGCAGAAAGATATACATGTTCAGTAGAGAAAATAAAAAATTAGTAGTTTCTTATCTCCGTGAGGAACTTCAAACTTTCAGCATATGGCAGGAGCTTTTAGAGGAACTGTGGCTCCAGTTTAAAAGAACAGTTGACCATGCTCTTGATAGATATGTACCCAATACAATGGTTCATAATGGGTGGGACCTTTATTGTATACATTAACTGTAAAGAGACAGAAATTATTGCATAACAGGTGTAAAACAAAGGGAAGGGCTACAGATAGGGAGATGATGAATGAAACATGCAATGTGTGTTGCTTAAATGACTACCACAGTGGAATATTAACAATTAATGTTTCACAAAACCAAAAGAAATTCTAGCTGTGTGAAAAGGCTGTTAGTGGGACCAAAGTTAGTGTAATTTCCCTAGAAAATGAGACAATAACAAACTGAAGGTAGCAAAGTAAAAGCTCACATGCTTAACTCAATTTTCAAATGTTCCTTTACAAACGAAAATCCAGAAGAATCAACTCAGTTTAACCTTGTACCACTGAAAAGATGAATGAAATAAGCATTAGTGTCAGTGGTGTTGAGAAACAGCTGAAATTGTTAAAATTGACCATATCTCCAGGGCATGATGGAGTCCCTGTTAGATTCTATACTGAATTTGCAGCTGAGTTAGCCCTCTTTCAACTACAATCTATCATAGATCCCTCAAAATAATAACCGTGCCCAATTCTTGGAAAAAATCGTAGGTCACTCCCATCTACAAGAAGGGTACTAGAAGTGATCCACAAAACTAGTGTCCAATATCCTTGACATCAATTTCTTGTACAATGCTAGAACATATTCTGATCTGAAACATAGTGAGGCATCTTGGACAGAATAATCTCCCCAGTGCCAGGCAGCATGGATTTCATAAACATTGATCATATAAAACCTGGCACACAGTTATCTCACCCATACCATAAAGGGACTAACAGGGGATACTTTAAATGATGACTCTAGGAATATACTACAACTCCCCAATGTGTAACTCACATAGGGATCATGAGCAGAGGATTAGAACGATTACTTCACACACAGAGGCATTCAAACAATCATTCTTCCCACACTCCATACGTGAATACAATGGAAATAAACTGTACCAACTGGTACAATGGGACGTACCCTCTGCTGTGCACTTCACAGTGATTTGTAGAGTTTAGATGTTGATGTAATTCTGTTCACAATTATGGAACAAAGGACAGAAATAATGTAGATTTAAAATGTAGCAATATAATAGTGTAAGTGTGTCCTGGAATAGTTCAAATATACAGGATGAGTCAAAAAACACTTTACAGCTATGGAACAATGTAGAAATTTATTGATATAACTTACAGAATTGGTAGATGGGTCATTTTGTAGCACAAGTACAGGACATGGGGCAGCAATAATCCATATGCAACCCTGGAACATATTCATGGCAGCCCCTAGGTTGATGTGTTTTGTGCTCTTAGCAAATTGAAAGCCCTTTCTTATTCATGGAGAAAACTGTCATTGATACTGTATTTCTGGATTTGCTTTAAAACTTTTTAATTCCACAAATCGATGATGATGACCAAGCTGGGATGGTTTACTATACACAAGGTGATGCACCATCTCATTTCCTCATGGAAGTTTGAGGTTTCCTCGATAACCGCTTCCCAGGTTGGTGAGTTGGCTGTGGAAGGCTAATTGCATGGCCACCTCACTCCCCAAACTTCACACCATAGGATTTCTTTCTCTGGGATTTCATTAACGACTGTGTGTATGTTTGTCCCATACCAAACAATTTAGCTGACATGAAAAACTGAATCTGTGCTGCTGTTGCCCAAGTTATACCCAATTTTCTGCAATGAGTGTGGGAAGAAATTGCTTTTCTGTGGGGTGTTTGGTGCATCACAAATGATAGTCACATTGAACCAAAATGACACTTGAGGTTGTTGGCTACAACATCTACCAATTCTGTGAATTATATCAATTAATTTCTACATCATTTCATACTTGTAAAATCCTTTCTGACCCATCCTGTACTGGCATAAAGCTGTGTAATAGACTACCCCTAGCAGTGAGATACCTACCATGCAGTTCATTTTAGAGCAGTCTACAGAACTTCTTAATCAACAACTCTGTTTAAGAGACAGAAGAAATTTACAATAGTGTGGTAGACTGAACTTAACATGTAATTTTAGTATAAAATCTCATTATTGTATACATTCATACATGAATTTATCAAACCAATTATCATGCAAATGATCAATTGTCACTAAATAAATATGTGAAGTAGCTCAATGTATTGGAGCTGTATATCTTCACCCGAAGTTCACACAAAAATGGGGAAAAACAGCTTCTGCTGTTTAGCACATAGTGTATTGTGAGTGTTTGCCAGTGTGCTACATTTCACATTTTGTGATGATGATCTGCAGTCAATCACAATAAAATAATATCTTGTGTGTAAAAGTCACTTCAAGTTCTCCTTTGAAGATTGTGTGCAAACATGAAAACAATTATTGGTTTGTGCTACATCAGTGCCATCTGGTGAGCTTACGGTGTAGTGTTGTGTTTACTTGACACTGTAGTCTGACTTCAGCTGTGTTATGAACATGAGTCCCCCTCATGAACCATGGACCTTGCCGTTGGTGGGGAGGCTTGCGTGCCTCAGTGATACGGATAGCCGTACCGTAGGTGCAACCACAATAGAGGGGTATCTGTTGAGAGGCCAGACAAATGTGTGGTTCTGGAAGAGGAGCAGCAGCCTTTTCAGTAGTTGCAGGGCAACAGTCTGGTTGATTGACTGATCTGGCCTTGTAACATTAACCAAAACAGCCTTGCTGTGCTGGTACTGCAAACGGCTGAAAGCAAGGGGAAACTACAGCCGTAATTCTTCCCACGGGCATGCAGCTTTACTGTATGGTTAAATGATGATGTCGTCCTCTTGGGTAAAATATTCTGGAGGTAAAATAGTCCCCCATTCGGATCTCAGGGCGGGGACTACTCAAGAGGACGTCGTTATCAGGAGAAAGAAAACTAGCCTTCTACAGATGGGAGCATTGAATGTCAGATACCTTAATCGGGCAGGTAGGTTAGAAAATTTAAAAAGGGAAATGGATAGGTTAAAATTAGATATAATGGGAATTAGTGAAGTCCGGTGGCAGGAGGAACAAGACTTCTGGTCAGGTGAATACAGGGTTATAAACACAAAATCAAATAGCGGTAATGCAGGAGTAGGTTTAATAATGAATAAAAAAATAAGTTTATATGCCAACTAACTCTGCAGATGATGAAGAAATTAATGAAATGTATGATGAGATAAAAGAAATTATTCAGGTAGTGAAGGGAGACGAAAATTTAATAGTCATGGGTGACTGGAATTCGAGAGTAGGAAACAGGAGAGAAGGAAACATAGTAGGTGAATATGGATTGGGGGTAAAAAATGAAAGAGGAAGCCGTCTGGTATAATTTTGCACAGAGCATAACTTAATCATAGCTAACACTTGGTTCAAGATTCATAAAAAAGGTTGCATACGTGGAAGAGTCCTGGAGATACTAGAAGGTATCAGATAGATTGTATAACGGTAAGACAGAGATTCAGGAACCAGGATTTAAATTGGAAGATATTTGCAGGGGCAGATGTGGACTCTGACCACAATCTGTTGGTTATGAACTGTAGATTAAAACTGAAGAAACTGCAAAAAAGTGGGAATTTAAGGAGATGGGACCTGGATAAACTGACTAAACCAGAGGTTGTACAGAGTTTCAGGGAGAGCATAAGGGAACAATTGTCACGAATGGGGGATAGAAATACAGTAGAAGAAGAATGGATAGCTCTGAGAGATGAAGTAGTGAAGGCAGCAGAGGATCAAGTAGGTAAAAAGACAAGGGCTAATAGAAATCCTTGGGTAACAGAAGAAATATTGAATTTAATTTATGATAGGAGAAAATATAAAAATTCAGTAAATGAAGCAGGCAAAAAGGAATACAAACGTCTCAAAAATGAAATCGACAGGAAGTGCTAAATGGCTAAGCAGGGATGGCTAGAGGACAAATGTAAGGCTGTAGAGGCTTATCTCACTGGGTGTAAGATAGATACTGCATACAGGAAAATTAAAGAGACCTTTCGAGAAAAGAGAACCACTTGTATGAATATCAAGAGCTCAGATGGAAACCCAGTTCTAAGCAAAGAAGGGAAAGCAGAAAGGTGGAAGGAGTATATAGAGGGTCCATACAAGGGCGATATACTTGGGGACAATATTATGGAAATGGACGAGGATATAGATGAAGATGAAATGGGAGATACGATACTGCATGAAGAGTTTGACAGAGCACTGAAAGACCTGAGTCGAAACAAGGCCCCAGGAGTAGACAACATTCCATTAGAACTACTGACAGCCTTGGGAGATCCAGTCCTGACAAAACTCTACCACCTAGTGAGCAAGATGTATGAGACCGGTGAAATACCGTCAGACTTCAAGAAACTATCAGTTTAGTAAGTCACACCTGCAAAATACTATCGCAAATTATTTACAGATGAATGGAAAAACTGGTAGAAGCCGACCTTCGGAAAATCAGTTTGGATTCCGTAGAAACATTGGAACACGTGAGGCAATACTGACTCTACGACTTATATTAGAAGAAAGATTAAGGAAAGGCAAACCTACGTTTCTAGCATTTGTAGACTTAGAGAAAGCTTTTGACAATGATGACTGGAATACTCAGAAATTCCAAAGGTGGCACGGATAAAATACTGGGAGCGAAAGGCTATATACAATTTGTACAGAAACAAGATAGCAATTATAAGAGTCTAGGGGCACAAAAGAGGAGCAGTAGTTCAAAAAAGTGTGAGACAGGGTTGTAGCCTATCCCTAACTTTATTCAATCTGTACATTGAGCAAGCAGTAAAGGAAACAAAAGCAAAATTTAAGTAGGTATTAAAATCCATGGAGAAGAAATAAAAACTTTTGAGGTTCGCCGATGACATTGTAATTCTGTCAGAGACAGCAAAGGACTTGGGAGAGCAGTTGAACGGAATGGACAGTGTCTTGAAAGGAGGATATAAGATGAACATCAAAAGAAGCAAAACGAGGATAATGGAATGTAGTTGAATTAAGTCGGGTGATGCTGAGGGAATTAGATTAGGAAATGAAACACTTAAAGTAGTAAAGGAGTTTTGCTATTTGGGGAGCAAAATAACTGATGATGGTCGAAGTAGAGAGGATATAAAATGTAGACTGGCAATGGCAAGGAAAGTGTTTCTGAAAAAGATAAATTTGTTAACATCGAGTATAGATTTAAGTGTCAGGAAGTCGTTTCTGAAAGTATTTGTATGGAGTGTAGCCATGTATGGAAGTGAAACATGGACGATAAACAGTTGGGACAAGAAGAGAATAGAAGCTTTCAAAATGTGGTGCTACAGAAGAATGCTGAAGATTAAATGGGTAGATCACATAACAAATGAGGAGGTATTGAGTAGAATTGAGAAGAAGAGGAGTTTGTGGCACAACTTGAGAAGAAGAAGGGACCGGTTGGTATGACATGTTCTGAGGCATCAAGGGATCACAAATTTAGCATCAGAGGGCAGCATGGAGGGTAAAAATCATAGAGGGAGACCAAGAGATGAATACACTAAGCAGATTCAGAAGGATGTAAGTTGCAGTAAGTACTGGGAGATGAAGAAGCTTGCACAGGATAGAGTAGCATGGAGAGCTGCATCAAACAAGTCTCAGGACTGAAGACCACAACAACAACAACAACAATAATAACAACATGAACATGAAAATGAACATTTTCAGTTGACATATTAATACAGTGTTTTGTATCCACAGTTATTTTACTTATGACAGGCCTACATCCATTATGTTCCAAAAACTTTAGACATACATTTATGAAATGACATAATATAAAGCTGTCCTTTCCCCTTTCCTGCTTTCAGCTTTTCCCCCACACCCCACCTCCCGGCACTGCACCAGGCTGCGACCTAGTATCTGCATACCTCCCTCACCAGAAAGTGCTCTTCTCTCCACCTCACTTCTACACTACTATCCTTCCCCCTTCTCTCCCACACTTCAGATTGTTATTAACGTGACAGTTGTATTCTGGGCAGATCTGCTGCTGTTAATGATCATTTGTGCACAAGGTGTGCTTTCTTGTGTGTATGTTTTCTTTGCTGAAGTAGGCTTTGGATGATAGCTATAATGTGCAACAATCTTTTCACTGTATCTGTGTCCGCCCCAGTAGCTGAGTGGTCAGCGTGTCGGATTGCCGACCTCTGGGCCCGGGTTCGATTCCCGGCTGGGTCGGAGATTTTCTCCGCTCAGGGACTGGGTGTTTTGTTGTGTTCATCATCATTTCATCTCCATCCGGCGTGCAGGTCGCCCCATGTGGCGCCGACTGTAATAAGACCTGCGATATGGCGGCCGGACCTGCCCCGCGAGGGGCCTCCCGGCCAATGACGCCAAACGCTCATCATCATCATCACTGTATCTGTGAGCAACTAAATGCATCATTTTTATGAGGAGCAATAATCTGTATTAGTGATAATATTATCAATAGTTGACTCTGTTTCCAAGTCGCTTTTGTTGGTTCCATTACAGTTGTATTTGTGTTGTACTGTATTAACAGTTCCTCAGATTTTTTTCTTTCTTTGTCTCTCTCTTCCTATGTCAATATTAAAATCACCACATATTACACACTCTTTGATTTAGTTTTTTCTAGGAGAATGAACATGTTTTTGAGGAAAGTATTAATATTTCCACTTAGTGATCAGTATGTACAGAATACTCTTAACTCATTGTGCACTGTACCTGTAATCTCAAAATCTTTTTCTTTACTTTCGGGTATAATTTGCATATATCATCCATCTACTATCATAATTAATGGCTGTTTTAACAAATATTGCCACTTTTCCATCCCTATATTCTGAACTGCAGAAACAGTTTGCTAGAACAGAATCTTTTATGCTAAAACTGCATATTTCATTCTCTTAATCCATGTTCATTTATAAACAATAGGTCTGGGCATCTATCATTTATAAGTACTTCTAATTCTTTAATCTTCATGTGCTGTACATTTTGATGCAGAATTCTGAGCTTAAATTCTTTTTCCTTAATAATAAATGTATGAGAATAAAAAATTCAGCCATAACTGTAGGCAGTGGTTCAAAGCATGATTCAATTTAAAATACTACATTCTTAATGTCATTGAAATTATTGACAATACAGTAACTTGTCATGAAGTATGTCTATGAGTATAAGAGCAGCAAAGTAGTGCCAAACAAATACTGAAAATGTGTGTAATTTATAGGCATACTATTAAATAGTACCAGAAAATACCCGTCAGCTGTATTGCCATCATGTCATATTCCATACCAAGATAACCCGATTAAGGAAAAGCTTGCTTGAATACTACTGCACAGTTGTAACACAACAAAAGACCTTGTATTGAGAAATTAGTATTCTTTATATGTGATGTACTTCAAAGTTACAAAAGAATCAGAAACTTTCCCTATAATTTATTTGAAATCATGGAAATTGTCTAATTTAACTTGCACAAAAAATAAACAAAATTTAATTTTTAAGGTTTACAATCTATCCCTGACAATTTAAAAATGCATAAACGATGTTCACAGCATTTTGTTTCTCCATATGTAAAAAAAAGTTTGTCATTTTAATGACCTTTACACAGTGAATAAATCAGGCCAGAGAAAATTAAATTAACTTTTCTTTATTTGTCTTTCAACTTTACACAATATTGTCTTAATATCAAAATACACTGCTGCAAAAAAATGCAACACCCTCAATGACTGTGATTCAGTGGCACCAGGATTTAGTATGTGCATATTATGGGATTTTTGTGTTAGCAATTCATGTGGCACTCAGGAGGCCCATCTGTACACCCTCTACTTTGACTCTGCAGGCAGTAACTGTGTTGACTTTAGAGGTGAGCAGCATTTTCAACATTCATTCTAGGATATAAACACGGCCTACCCATAAGTACATAGTCCTGCTTGGACAGCTTCAGCCATTTAAAAGGGGACACATGTTGCACTTGTTTGGTGATTAGGGATTTCTGGGAAATTTCTGCTTGCAACAGGAGTAAGAACATTTGTGTATCTGGCTAGGCTATCACTGATACCGTGGCACTGCCAATCATAGCTAGTCATGCAAGAGTTAGTTGAAGAGTGGATCTCTGTTGTCTTCAGTGATGAGAGTAGGTTCTGTGAGTGATGAACATACCCACTCTAACACTCTCTTTTTACCAGGATCTAGCTAAAAATATTTGAGTAACATAATCATATATTATAAGTCTTTGCTTAGGACGGTGAAATACTTGGCGTATGTACTTATCTCTTGTTGGTTTTGATGAGTTTTCTCCAGCAATTCAGTGTTAATTGGGGTGCATAATATTAATTGCTTCACTACAGAAATCCGAGGTGTCAATGTGAAAAGCTGGTGATATTTAATAACTTCATGTTAAATAACTTACATCCCTTTGAACTCTACCAGTGTTATTTCGATGTAGCAAAATAATAAATTTCTCAACACCATCAATACCATAACTAGGCAAATTGGTCCCAGTGATCTTACTATATTTTGAGACCGTAACACTGATGCAAAGTCCAACGACATAACTAACACGAAACTTGTAGATGTATTAGTTTCGTACAATCTTAGAAATATAGTTAACATGGATCCAAAACTGCTCAAGACACTGTTAAGTATAGTAACATAGACCTTCATTACTCAGACCACCTTGCACAACAGATAGAATATAGAAAAAACAGCTACTAAAATCATACCAAAAACTTTTGAAAAGAAACGAGTTATGAGCAATAGTAACATCAACTGTCAGAAAATTAAACTAGCTGAGGAGAAGTGGGATAGAATCTGCATTGTGGAACGATCAGATGACAAATGGGATGGGATTTATAACATCCTATTGAGAGAGTATGATTCCTGTTCTCCCATTAAAGAAATGCAGACAGGGCCAATACACAGTCAAAGTGCAAGAAATAACCAACTCAGACTCTCAGGCCAGTCTTGTTAAACTCAGGCAAAATATTCATGACCTAGTTGTCCTGTAAAAATCAACAGGGCCGAACCTTTTCAAACAAAAATATAAACCTTGAAAGGAGAACTTTCAAACCTTAGAGAATAAGCCTACAGTAATGAAATCTCACAATCTACTAATGTAAGCGAGGCCTCCTGGAAACTCACCAATAAGTATCAATAAACCTCCACAGCTATGGATGGCAAATCTTTATCCATTACACAGGATGGTTATAACCGCTTCCCTTCTTATAAAAGAACCAAAAGCATTATGTAACTCTTTTAATAAACATTTCATACCACCAACAGGAAATCCAACACACACTATAGAATACTTGAAAAAAGAGACAGCATTGGTCGTATATTTTTTAGTATTGCAAAATCGATTTTCTGTCACTGAGTGACCATCTTCAGTGCTATATTGTATAACTTAAATTGGGATGCACTATTGTCACTAAGCTTACGGCGATCACATAGACTTAGTGACAATAGTGCATCCCAATTTAAGTTATACAATATAGCACTGAAGATGGTCACTCAGTGACAGAAAATCGATTTTGCAATAGTAAAAAATATACGACCAATGCTGTCTCTTTTTTCAAGTATACCTGTTATCTGGTCGTAGTGCACAAGACAACATGGAGTCGCCAATCAACACTATAGAATTGTACCAAGATATACCAAATCACACTCAAGCAGTGAGTTTTGAATTTGATGAGATTAAAGAAAATGATATAAGGAGGATAATCCTCACACTAAAGAACAAATACTCAGCTGGATGGGATGGTGTGTCGAGTGTAGTAGATAAAAAATGCATAAAAGAAATAGTTAAACCACTAACATACCTCATAAACTGTAGTATTAGAGAAATCACTTATCTTTTTAATATAAAAATAAGCAGTGTAAATAAATAAACTTACCCAATTTCTGATATTTATTACTGTAGCTTAGTCAGAAGTAACAACTAGACGAACTTGCAGGTACCTTATATCTCACTGTAGCTGACATAATCATCTTCAGAGATTCAGCAATTGTGTAGATAATTAAGATAATTCTCATTTATTGTTCTGTCTCATTTATGTACAGCTGAGATGAACAACAAATGAGAATTATCTCTCTTATGTTATATCTGATTATCTGCTGTGGTATCTCCGGATAGGTGAACTGTGTCACTGCAAACAAGTGATAGGTTTTGGCCTGTAAGAGCAGCAACTAGTACTTGTCTGGACCTAAGGTTAGCATTTTCAGTGACTCAACTGGCAAAAATTGTGAGAAATATATTGTTAATACACTACGTGATGATCAAAAGTATCTGGACACCTGATTTAAAATGACTTCCACATTTGTGGCACCCTCCATCAGTAATGCTGGAATTCAGTAGGTGTTGGCCCACCCTTAGTCTTGACGACAACTTTCACTCTCGCAAACATACGTTCAATCAGGTGCTGGAAGGTTTCCTTGGGAAGGGCAGCTCATTCTTCACGGAGGGCTGCACTAAGGAGAGGTATTGATGTTGGTCGGTGAGGCCTGGCACGAAATTGGCGTTCCAAAACATTTCATAGGTCCTCTATAGGATTCAAATCAGGACTCTGTGCAGGCCAGTCTATTAACTGTTACTGTCATGTAATGAACCGGTTCTCGATCGTGTTGAATGATATAATCGCGATCCCTGAATTGGTCTTCAACAGGTGGAAGCAAGAAGGTGCTTAATCCATCAATTTAGGCCTGTCCTGTGATAATGCCATGCAAAACAAGGGGTGCAAGCCCCATCCAAAAAAAAAAAAAAAAAAAAACGACGACACCATAACACCACCGCCTCCAAATTTTACTGTTGGCCCTACACACACTGGCAGATGGCGTTCACCAGGCATTTACAATACCCACACCCTGCCATCGGATTGCCACGTTGTGTACTGTGATTCATCACTCCATACAACGTTTTTCCTCTGCTCAGTCGTCCAACGTTTACGCTCCTTATGCCAAGCGAGGTGTCGTTTGGCATTTACCGGTGTGATGTGTGTCTTATGAGCAGCTGCTCGACCATGAGGTCTAAGTTTTCTTACCTCCCACGTAACTGTCAAAATACTTGCAGTGGATCCTGATGCAGTTTGGAATTCGTGTGTGATGGTCTGGATAGATGTCTGCCTATTACACGTTATGACCCTCTTCAACTATTGGCGGTCTCTGTCAGTAAACAGGTGAGATTGGCCTGTATGCTTTTGTGCTGTAAGTGTCCCTTCACGTTTCCATTTCACTATCACATCGGAAACAGTGGACCTAGGAATGTTTAGGAGTGTGGAAATCTCGCATGCAGATGTAGGACACAAGTGACACCCAATCACCTGACCACATTCGAAGGTTGTGAGTTCTGCAGGGCGCGCCATTCTGCTCTATCATGATGTCTAATGTCTACTGAGGTCGCTGATATGGAGTACCTGGCAGTAGGTGGCAGCACAATGCACCTAATATGAAAAACGGTTTTTTTTTTTGGGGGGGGGGGGGATCCGGATAACTTTGATCACAGGTGTGTTTGCAACTACTTTTCCACAGTTTTTACATGATTTAAGAAAGTTAAGCTTGTACACAGAGAAAATTTCGTCTCAACAAAATAGTAAGTAGTATACTTTACATTTATGTTTCCTTTGGCTTTAATTTTGTATTAATGGAACAAGTGTGAAAACACTATTGGTGTGAAATTGAGAATCATATTACAAATTGCTTCAGAGAATTCGTGTTTAGAAAACAGATGTGACTGCTGTGTTATATTCACCGGCTTTTGAAACATGTTTTCAGTCACTTGATATATAGTGATCATTCAGAATACCAGTGACAACAGAACTGGACAAGTTACCATAGTGTCTTCACACTGTCTTCACCAACAGGCAGTTTAGTTTCTGTGCTTGTGAATGAAATGAAGTGAGAGATAGTTTGTTGCCTATATACTACAAATAAATGGTATGTACTCATGGCAAAACGCACTTCAAAATGAGAATCCTTTTCAATGTGCAAAATAAAAATAAAGAAAGTTTTGACTGGTAGCATTTATTTATAAATAGAAACCTGATTATATGCATTATAAGAACTTATGCTTTAAAATGCATGAAAAGTGTAGAAAATATGCAAGATCAAATAATAAAAAAACATGGGAGTTACTGCGTGTATAATATCTCTAAGTCGTACCTGTGCATATCAGTTACCGGTACTTGGAGGAGCGCCGGCCACGCGAAAGGTAGGTACATTTAGAACGCTGATAACATTTTCTGAATTCTTTCTGGTAGAAAAAAAAAATGGTTCAAATGGCTCTGAGCTCTAAAGGACATAACTTCTGAGGTCATTAGTCCCCTAGAACTTTGAACTACATAAACCTAACTAACCTAAGAACATCACACACATCCGTGCCCGAGGCAGGATTCGAACCTGTGACTGTAGCGGTCGCGGGGTTCCAGACTATAGCGCCTACAACCGCGCGGTCATCCAGGCCGGCCTTTCGGGTAGAGATTAGGAAGGAGGCCTTTCTGGGATTATTTCCTAAGAATTTGCAAAATGGGGACGCAAAGCGTGTTTCAGGAATTGTTCCTTCTTTGCTATTGTTTTTGGTAACAAGCAGATGCGATGCAAATGAGTCGCAGAGAAACAATCGGTATGTACAGGACCAACTTCGAGGTATATCGCTCGCTGAGGGGCACAATTAAGAACTCTATAAGATGTTATTAAAAAAAATCACTATTCTGTGGAACAGCATTTAGTTTTAATTAATACTATTGGATCACAGAATTATTTACAACAATTTTTACATTTTTCTACTGTTGTAAACATAAAAATCCAAGTAATATGCCAAATGTTCGATAGAAAGATTGTGTCTTTGGTCACTCAAAACATTTTTATAAGCAGAAAACGACCATTCTACATCAACTGAGGTAACTGGGCAGTATTTGGATTTGGGGGATGTGTGGGCACTTACTGTTTGTGCTAAAAGTTCGCTCGACCCGTTAATAAAACTATCAATTAGGCACAAGGGTTTAAAGCCTGCGTTATTATTTAAACATTTTCAAACTATTCTGTAAGTTTTCTTGGGAATACCTGAGCCAATGAGGACATCACTAGAATAATTTTATTCATTAACTGAATAGATGCATTCAGCGCCAAACCTTGAGTTCCAAGCCTTTCTATACTTGCCGGTGTATGGTTAAGATGAATGCTAATCACAGCAAGGTCTTTTTTAATACCAGAATCATTTAAAGCTCTTTTGCACTGGCAAACTGCCCAAGCCTCTTCACTATCGAAGTCGTTTACTACCCCTCTAAAGGGTTCGATATGTTCATTGTAAAACAACACAGCTTCGACCCACGTACCCCAACGTGTTACCACTGGTTTGGGGGGCAAATGCACACTTGGTAGTTTTCCCTTGCAGGTACTGATGCGAGAAGGAGTGTTTAGAACATTTTATTTCTGGATGAAATCAGTTTATTTACATTCACAAACATGGAACGTACTTCCTCAGCAAGGCGATGTACTCCATGAGCAAAGCACATCACATATATCAAATTGGGATAAAATACTCGGAAGGCTTTTCCTGCTTCGATCATATATGGAGCAGCATCTGAAGTAAACACAAACTCCCTTTCATCTGCAGAATATTCAGGTAATATTTCTCTAATACCCTCATTCACAAATCTGGCTATCGTAGAATCAATTACTTTTCAAAGTTCTCTGTAGACCGCTAAATAGGAAGAAGAAGGTTCTTCTTTTAAAGCATCAGCAATTACCTTTGCAGATAACGGCCACAAGTGTCTGTAGTTTCGTCAACTAAAATCCAGATAACGCTGTCCTTGAGCTCATTGCGTATTTCTTGCAGAACATTTACGTAAATAGTCGGTATGTAATTTCTGCACAATGTTGATTCATCTGGTATATTTTTAATTAAGAAATATTTGTGCAGGAAGTCTTCGAGGATAGGGTTTGTAATTTTGTGAAGACGAATATTGCTTGCAAAGAATGCTTCACATAGATCCACGTTAAACTGACTTTTGTGGTTACCTTTGGACAAATGCATGCTACTGCAACTTGCTGTTGTCAAAAGTTGTTGTCGTGGTCCTTTCTTCTTCATTCCTGCGATATGAAGACTTCTCTTGACATGCTAGCTCTGTTTGAAAGTTGTTTTCTTCTTCACAAAATGTTTTCCTCGCAAACTTGAAAATGTAAAACAGTTCCGTCATGTGTAAATGTTCCAGGATGGTCAGCTGTCCACGAAACGCCGTTTCTGTTTTCGGGCGGCATGACGTACAACATGTTACACACTACACGTCGTAAAAACGTTCGACTGTCTACAAGTAAATAGAAAGCTAAACTGAAACAAGGGACGTGGGACTAAAAGTTTGCGTATTTTAATTGTTGCCGACGCGTACGGTACGACAGTGGAGGGGATTAACCGGGTGCACTGGCGCAGGAACATAGAGTGACTGCCTGTTCCTCTTCTGTAATGATTTCGCTAGGCAGTGGCCTCTCAGTTATCGATTGCACGCAGTTCTAGGTCGCGGTCAATCTGTGAGACATCAAAACCAGATCGAGCTATAGACCTCCCGTCTAAATTTTTAAAATATTGTAAACATACAATGAAAATATGCATTGTCACTAGTTTTTAGTTAAAATCTTCAATGATCGGTGAAAAGGAGCCAAATATTTAAATGCATATGCAACATGCAAATGCATATAATTGCAGTCTCTAAATTATAACCAAACGGAAGAAATAAAATGAGCAGAATATACAGTGAGCACATATACGTATAATAATGTAGATAAAAAAGGATGAAAGGTAGATGGAGAGAAACAGTTCATCATATTCCAACCTTGCTTAGATTCGGTATTGTGGGACAGACCACTCATGAGTGGCCACATCCTCTGAAAAAATTA
Source organism: Schistocerca nitens (assembly GCF_023898315.1). Classification (NCBI taxonomy): domain Eukaryota; kingdom Metazoa; phylum Arthropoda; class Insecta; order Orthoptera; family Acrididae; genus Schistocerca; species Schistocerca nitens. Next base: position 322,780,046 of record NC_064616.1, read on the forward strand.
ACATGTCCATCCTCACTGTCCAACCTTGCCTATAAGGAGAGGTTCCCACCAGTGGGACAGACTTTTTGAAACAATCTATGAGGTGATGTAGGTTAAGGTCAAAGGAAATGACACCCTGCAACCATTCACCCTGGTGGGCCATCATTTTCAGTAATGGCAACGCCACCTAGATGGCGTTGGTAATGGACGAAATAAAGATTCAGAATTTCGCGTCATGATCTATACGTTCAATAATGAAAGCACTTCACATAGTGGTTGCATAGTGTAATGGTGAAGGTATCGAACTCACGTACAGTGTGTTGTTGGTTCGAATCTCGGCAGTTGTACTTAACTGCAATAACATTGATGAGAAGGCAGATGACAAAATGAAAGTAATTAAATCGAAATTAATAATACCAATAATCAAAATCACATGAACTATGATTCCAAATGAGAAAGGCGGATAGGTAGAAATATGAGCGCAAATGATGAACCTTATGCGATGACTGGCAAATGAATAAAAAATACATTTAAACCAATTAATTGCATAAAAATAATGATCAAACTCATTTCGATAGAGATCTAATAATAAATATGTGTATATCACGAGATTTGAACTGCATGGGATGTCAGTACCTTCGCCATTACGCTATGTAACCGGACTGTAGGCCCTTATTGGTATTAAATCTATACACCAATACGCGAAATATTTACTTAATATTTACTTTCAAATCAGTGCACACCAGGATGAAAGACAGTATGGCACCTGCATCCCTTACGGATAGTTTTGAAGAGTCGATTCTCTACTTTCTATATCAATAAGTTAAATTCAATGTTGCGGGATGGACCACGTATCTGCGGTCACGTCCTCCAAAAATTAATGTCTCTAATCTGAGCCTTATCCTAATAGCTCGCAACTTTTTTTTTTTTTCCTTTATTGAATTTCAATTCCCCCCGAAGGGGGCGGGCTGGCAGCAGCTTAGTATGCCGCTCTTCAGCCTACAGACTTTGTGAGAAAGATGAAGAGAATAAATAATAAAAACAGGCAATAAAATCGGAGACTTAAAGAGTAACATGGCGTAAAGAAATCATGGAACTTAAAACAAAGAACAGAGGGATGATGAAGCTAATAAAATACATAAAAGCAGACAGGTAAAACAATAGACAGACAATTAAAAAACACGGCGACAGTCTGGATTCTGTTCGCAAAAGACATAAAATTCACACCTAGCGACAGCGTGGTTTCTGTTCGCAAGACAAGAAAGACGAACAACACTGAATAGTCACTGGAACACTGCACTAAAAAGTTGGCAAAGTGACATACCACAGCCGAGAGCAGGTGGGGGGAAACTGGACAGATGATGGGAAAACAAAAAAGGGGGGAAAGGAGAGTAAAAGCGAAGGGGGGAACCGGGAAAGGAGCTGACGGAGGATGAGGACCCATAAGAGGGGTGGGGGGCAGACACGACAGGGAGTGGGGTAGGCAGAGGAGGGGAATACAAAAGGACTTGGGGGGGGGGGGGGAGAAGGGAGAGGTTTAGTGGGGAGAAAACAGGACGGAAGGGGGGAAGAGGGAGCCCAGGGAAAGGACAGAGGAAAGGAGGGGGAGTGAGGATCAGAGTTGATAGGAGGGATAAATGGAGGGAGAGAGGGCATCGTCCAGGAGGGGGAGTTGATGGAAGCCACCTTGGGAAAGGAGATGTAGTGTGTAGAGATGGAGGGTAGGGGGGACACAATGGGGAAGACGTGGCAGGGGGCGGCGATGGGAGAGGAGAGGAGCAACCAGGGGGTGAGGGGGTTCAAGACGGCGGGAGGTGTAGAGGATGCGGATATGTTCGAGGAATAGGAGCAGATGGGGGAAAGGAATGAGATCATAGAGGATCTGCGTGGGGGACGGGAGGCGTATACGGAAGGCGAGGCGGAGTGCATGACGCTCAAGGATCTGGAGGGACTTATAGAATTTGGGGGGGGGGGGGGGCAGATACCCAGGCAGGACTGGCATAACAGAGGATGGGACAAATTAAGGATTTGTAGGTGTGGAGGATGGTAGAGGGGTGCAATCCCCATGTCCGGCCAGAGAGGAGTTTGAGGAGTCGGAGGCGGTTGTGGGCTTTGGATTGGATGGAGCGGAGATGAGGGATCCAGGTGAGGTGACGGTCAATGGTAAGGCCAAGGTAAGTGAGGGTGGGGGTGAGGTGGACAGGACGTGTGCACACAGTAAGGGAGAAATCCAGGAGCCGGAAGGAGCGAGAGGTACGACCTACGAGGATTGCCTGGGTCTTGGAAGGATTGAGTTTCAGGAGCCACTGGTTACACCATGCAGCAAAAAGGTCAAGGTGATTCTGGAGAATGCGTTGGGACCGTTGGAAGGTAGGAGCGAGGGCGAGGAATGCGGTGTCATCAGCATATTGCAAGAGGTTTACTGGAGGGGGGGAGGGGGGGGGGTTGGAGCATATCCGCCGTGTACAGGAGGTAGATGAGAGGGGAGAGGACAGAGCCCTGGGGCACACCTGCAGAGGGGTAGAAGGTGTGGGAATTGGCATTATGGATGGTAACATAGGAGGGGCGGTGACACCTGCAGAGGGGTAGAAGGTGTGGGAATTGGCATTATGGATGGTAACATAGGAGGGGCGGTGGGAGAGGAAGGAGGCCACCAGACGGATGTAGTTGATAGGAAGGGTGTAGGTTTGGAGTTTAAACAGGAGACCGGGATGCCAGACACGGTCGTAGGCCTTTTCGAGGTCAAGTGAGACAAAAATGGCGGAGCGACGGGAGTTAAGCTGGAGGGAGAGGAGCAAGTGAGGCAGAGGAGTTGGTCATCAGCAGAGAAGGAAGGTCGAAAGCCACATTGGGTGTTTGGGAGGAGGTGGTTTTGGTGGAGGTGGAGATGCATGCGCCATAGGACGATAGGAAGAGGCATCAGATGGAGGCTTGTTGGGTTTGGATAACATCAGGATAAGGGAGGTTTTCCACAGGTCGGGATAGAAGCCAGTGGCAAGGATGACATTGTAGAGGGTGGCAAGGATGGAAAGGAAGGAGGGAGGGCAGTGTTTGAGGTGGATAGCTCGCAACAAATTTGTTGGCCAAAAATATTATGTGTTTCTACAAATGTCGTTGGGTGTGTATTAGGCATGTCACAAACAGTTAAGTTCTACGGGAGCTTATAGCTATTTTGTTAGCAAAATTGGAAAGGTCATAGCTGCAGGGGTTTGTTACTGTCATTTCCTCCTTGCAAAACTTCTATTTGCTATATGAAATCAACTTGTTATGAGCGCTGCCTCAGACGGCACGTGATAGTTGTTTAGAGTCGTCGGTAGATGGCAGCTCGCACGTTACCTCTTAGCGAGATAGGAGTGCGTCCCACATGTAAACTGAATGCGCGGGAAATACAACTATGCTATGGGTAGGGATGGGCTAAACTGTGACTTTTCAGTGTCAGTGATTTCTGCGAATGCTTCTTTCGGTAACTGCAATTCTTAGACGCAGTTTACAATTACAGTTCATGCACTCTACCAATCCTATTTTCGTGATTTATATCGGTAGATGCGACAGTCGCAAGTAAGAACGAAGAAGCAGTTTCATGAACACGAATGCTTATTTCCCCATCCTGTAATACATTCCATTCTAAAGATATTTGCTGCAATTCGCAGTTAACTAAATGACGACAGAGTTTACAATCAGCCAATAAAAATTGTGATACGAGTGGCGTATTTTGAAGATTATCTTGGTTGACATGGTTCAGATACGGATCACACGTGTAGATTTGTGGGTTGATTTTTGTCTGCAGTCATAACTTACTATACATGTGCGATTGCCAAGGCGACAGGAAGGAATGGAAAAAAAAAACATCAGATTCGTGACAGCTCAAAACACATGAAACCACGCAGGTCTACAAAAGGACATGTAAGGAACGTTTTCAATATAATATGTTGTGTTGTAGTGTTGTGGATGTATCTAAGACAATAATGTGTTAGTTTCCTTAAGAACATGCTTAAAATGTATCTCGTTACTTTGTCAATAATGTATTAGTTACTTTGCTGTATGAAAATGCTTACCACATATCCTATTTCTTTTTTTAAGTGTCGTGCATACAGAGTGTTAAGTTTGTACATGCTCAAAATGGTAGAAGTTAGGATCCCATTTGGAAAATTTACCTGGGCAAGGAGTGGTGATAAAACTGGAGTTTGCCTTGGCAGGTAAGGAAACGTATTTACAGGTTTTGTTAAGAGTGTACATGACAGGATTTGAGCTGTATGAGAGTTCAGTACCTTCGCCATCACGCTATGTAACCAGACTGTTGTAAGTCATCATCATTTTTAAATCTGTACATCAATACGCGAAATGTCGAAATTTTTGGTCGTAAATGAGTGCCCACCATGGTAGAAAGGCTGGAGGGAGGCTCAATATTGCAAGGGCCTCATGGTAGGAGCACGTAATGCATCCCAATAACAGTGCACAATGTTGCAAGGGCAGATTGCCATATGTCAACCCAGCTTAGATCACAAAGTCCCTTACAGATAAGTCTGTCACCTCACAGATAAGTCTGTCAGCTCAGCCAGTATTCCATGGCATTGTGGTGGGCACTATCACACTCTAGCCATATTTTACAGATTAAAAGAAAGGCTAGAACAGTCTTCGTAAGAACCAGTAGTTAACTGTTTGTTACTTTCATGTAGTTTACTTCACTACATACAGTCTTTGGCTTGTAAAGCTTTCCCCCTTTTGTGGATTAGTATGATATTGACAGCGCATTCCACCCATCCCCCCCCCCTCCCCACCTCCACCCGCCCCTCCCAAATTTTTGATTCCGGAATAGCTGTTAGGTTGAGGAATCAAACTTGTGTTCCCGTTATGGTGCAAAGTCTTTGCACAATTATGAGATGCAATTATGTTGATTTTGGTTGAGAATTAAATGTATTTTCCTCAGAAAAGCAATTTCACAGAATTGTTTTCGACTATTACTTTATCATAATTAATATTTATATTTTTAGAGTTGCAAGCAGAACTCTGGACATTTCAAAAGAAAGGACATTTGTCTTGTGATTGCCATTGATGGCAATGCATTGCAAAGTGCTCCCATGCTGGCCTCTGGTTTGGTATGCAGTTGTCATGTTAGGGCTTTCCATTCACTGGCACAGTTGACAATTGCAGGATGGTTGTTAGTGCATGTATATGTGCTGCAGTATGTTTCCTCAACACATCCACCCGGGCTACATGCGAATTAAGATGGAAATGGGCAGGCCAGACCATTCGCCAAATATCTTCTTGTTCCGAGATCTCTTGCACATGTGCTGTTTGATGCATTGTCATCCAGAAAAATGAAGTAAGGGCCGAATGCATTTCTGAAAAGACATACATCTTGGGGGAGTAGAGTGTGACAATGATGTTGCAACAGTATGGATCTCCATACCATAGCAACTAGACCATTGACGTGTGGACTCATGGTAGCAGCACTTAATGCACCCCTACAACATTGCCTAAATGATTGTTTTGGTGGACTAGTTTTTATGCTGGAGGGAGGCACAATGTTGCAGGGGCATTCTGCCTTCAGATCTTTCAACACAGTACACTCACACTTCAACATCATTCTGACACTGTACTCCTTCCCAATGCTCGGTTTTTCACAAGCACATTTGGCCATGACTTCATTTTTATGGATGACCATACGTGACCACATTGAACAATGGAGATTGAGCTCTTGGAACAGGAGGAATTGAGCAAATGGAGTGGCATGCCCTTTCCCCCAGCTTAAATCTGATCAAGCATGTTGGGAGGGACGCATTACAAATGGTTCAAAAGGCTCTAAGCACATGGGACTTAACATCTGAGGTCATCAGTCCCCTAGACCTAGAACTACTTAAGCCTAACTAACCTAAGGACATCACACACATCCATGCCTGAGGCAGGATTCGAACCTGCGACCGTAGCAGCAGCGCGGTTCCGGACTAAAGTGCGCAGAACAGCTCGGCCATAGCGGCCGGCGGACGCATTGCAGTATGGTCACAAGCACCAATCACCATCCAGCTGTTCTCAACTGCACAAGTGAAGGAATGGGACATCCTATCACAAGAACTCCCTACCATGCTCGTGAATAATGTGGGAGCACATTGCAGAGCATGCATTACCATCCTTGGTGATCACACACCCAATTAAGAACTGTGTCCTGTCTTTTGTATTGTCCAGGGGACCATAATAAATGATCGCGACTTCAGGGTAATTATTATCTTCGAATGAAAGCAACATTTATGTTTATGTCATACTGTATTTCTTTCAGTTACCTTCGGTACTGTAGTCAAGTAGTAATTTCTGTATATACTTTCATCGAGCTACCTTACTTGGCATTGACACATAAAGCGAAAGTTAATTTTTTAATTTTTTTTTTTTTTTTTTATTTTGAGCTTCTCGTCATTACAGAGGCTTATCTCCAACATAATAATTTACTCGGAAATTACTATACAAAGAATAAACTTTATTAAACTATATTTTCAAAATATTCTTCCAACTGTTTCGATCTTGTGCATCCTCTTCCTCTGCGCCCATGCTCCTCATTGTGTGCTGCACATTTTGGAGCCAGGTGGTCATACGTCGTCCTCTTCTTCTTCTCCCCACCAGTTCCAGCTCCAGTATCAATTCTGGTATTCTGGCTTCCTCCATTGATCGTACATGCCCGTACCACTGAAATTTCGTCCTATCCATTACGTCATATATTCTTTCTTTTATTTCCATTCTCCTCATTATTTCGGTGTTCCTTATTTTCTCTTTCCTGGAGATTCTTGTCGATCTTCTCCGGAAGTCCATATCTAGAGCTTGTAATTCTTCAACGTGCTTCAGTTTAATTGTCCAGGTCGCTATTCCATACAGAACCACACTCTCTAATATGGATTTGCACATTAATTTTTTAGTTCTGCTCATCTCAATGACCTTCCGTCTGCTACCAATTCTTTTATTGATTTCTGACTCTGATTTTCCCTCGATTCCTAAAATGGATCCCAAATAACAGAAAGTGTTTATCTTTTTTATTTTTTTTCCTTCAATGTATAGCTCATCTGAATCATTAGTCAAATATTCTGTTTTTTGGTAATTAATCTTCAAACCCCTGTTTTCCTTATATTTTTCAAGCCAGTGTAGTATGAATGTATGGGTCTGTGAATGCTTTTGGGACCCTTTTGTTGTTTACTGTGGCATGAAACTAATATGTGATGTACAATCTGTTGCATGTACAACATGATCACCATAACAAGATCCTGAAGAGTATGGAGAGCCACGTTACTATTGCCATCCCCATGCTGTCAACAACTTGTTGCTCTTACTGACCTGCTGCAATTGGCAACATACTGTATTCGTCAACCTGAAGATGTCCTCAAGAGATGTAATAAATTATAAATCAGGTGCAAGAGAGATTGCCAGATGTCATCCCGTTGTCGGTTTTTTTTAAAGGCGACATTTTCCCAATAACCTGTGGGCAAAGCCTTGTAAAGGTTTGTCCCTTTCACTTTAACAGAAGCCAAGTCGGAAGAAATTCCTGACATTCTACCAGAAAAACAGCTTCTATCAAAATGTGTATTAATTCAAAGTGTGCAGTAAGGAGTATGAAAATAAATTTCTGTTATTTGATAAAGAAGCATTCAAGCTGTTGGTCAACTGTTCTGTTTGTACTAAATAAACATGTACCTCTCTACTGTGCTTAAATACAGAGGAATAATCACCCTATAGGTAAAAGTCAAAGGTTGTGCCCAATGATAGTTGATTTGAATGTAGTTGTAAACTTGGGGAATCATGTTCCACTGATGAGGGGAATCCAACGAAAACATTTTGCAACATTAATCATCAATATCTAATAGTGAATGGTGCTCATCGGTCATCATATGCCTTCAGTATATTGGGATATAAACCTAACAGTGCCATCAGGTCCTAATAAGGCATTGGTGATGCCTTATGATTGTTGCTAAAAGTATTATGTTTGACTATAGAACAAGTTTATGAAAGCTGCACACATCCACTCAAAAAGCCCAACAACTGATTTTATTGGTGTTGAGAACACAATATGCGTTACATATTGCTGTAGTAAAAAGTTAGAGATGTGGTCAGGAAACGTATGTGAGGAAGTTGGTGTCTACTTCTATTTACTCACCAATTGAAAGCAGTACAATACTCGAATTGGGGAATGTGACTGTACAACCATCTTGCATGATGAACCTAATAAAGAATGTTTTGGAACTGCTGACTTCTTAAACAGCAGTAAGTGTTTGCTACACAAAGCATGTCACTATTTGACAAACTGTGTACTGAAAACATTACATCTAAAAAGGACTGTCGGAGACTGTATTTGCCACTGTTTTACTGTGCAATGGAGAGTGAGACTGTGTTCTTGCATAGAAATATTTTGATGTGAAATCATATATGCTCATCGTGGTATTTTCTTGTGGTAATAAATATAAAACAAATTTTCTGAAAGTGGACACTGTTCTGACACATCTTTTCATTCAGACTATTGAAAATGCTAGAGTAGGTGATATAAGACAAAAAATAGTAAGAAAAAAGTAAGGCTGTAGATCGGAGCACAAGGCTAAAGAACAAATACGCAACAACATAAACATACTGATGCCATTCTATCTTTTACATGGTACTTAAGAAAAATAAAAAATCAGTACACTTATGTGGCAAATGGCACTGGATTACAGAAAGGAAATTGGGTTAGGATACTTTTGTAACTAGCAGATAAAAAGTGAAAAATGTACTTGTAATTTTCAGTCAAGATAGTACACTGATAACTGTAGATTAGGTTAAGTAATAGAGAAATCCATAGTTTTTTGGGGCACGGACCGTATGAAGTAAGTTACTACTGGTTGATCAAGATGGACAAGGGACTGAACAAAAAATTGACCACCTTAAAGGAATGGAATAGAGGAATGGATAAAAGTAGTTTTTTTCTTTGTGTATTCATAAAAATGACTTCCAATGTTAATATTACTCTTAAAGTCAATAAGGAATAAATGTTGGAAAATACAGAAAAGTACGAACACTATTAAGCACAGTTGTGTAATTTTACCTATGTTTTTATGAGAATTATATGAATGCTCAGGTCTAAACTTTGGAACTGGAAAGAAAAGTCACTTTCAACCTACAGAAGAATAGAAGTACAAAGCACTTGAGAAAAACCAGCAAAGAACGTTGTAGTGAGGGTCAAGACCCAAATATTTTTACATTGTTTAGCATAGGCTGGTGCGCTGACGAAATATAGAAGTGAAGAAGGTATGATCTATGCAGCAAGCCACGGAAGGTGAGTTATAAAGATAAGTAAAAGACACAATGAAAGGAACATGAGCTGCAAACATAACTGACACAAACGTATAAGTAGATATTGTGATCTTAATAGGAGAATAACAAACAGTACATACTTATATCTATAGTTACGTATGTGAAGATGTCACTAACCAAGGAGGAATAGGGAAAGAAAAGTTAAAAAATTTTCTCTGTTCTAGATTTGTCCGTTGTATATAGTTTTTATTAATATTAGTGTTTGTATTAAGATTTGAAACAATTAATTGGTAATTACTGTGAAGGTTGTGCATGTGACAGGATCAGACAGGTGATATAGAAGTTCTATACAAGAAGAAGACCACAGCTTGTCATTCAGGTTGTATGTACAGAGCAGTGTGTAGAACTGAACACATCCAGTGAGTTTACAAGGAGAATTTAGAAAATAGTGTGAGTAAACAATGTGACTGGCAAATTATGGTGCATAACATGAAATAGGTAAGTCTGATGAAGATTAGCATCACCAACAAATATATCTCATAGCCGACTAACATTGTGCTTTGGAAAAGAAAATTGACAAAATGAACTTGACAAAAAAATGAAAGTTCAGACGATGCAGGAACATATGGGGTTCAAAACTACGTGAGTCTACTTACGATAATAAGACACGAAATCCTTATAAAGGGCGGTACAAATTTTTTAGCTACTCCACGTGGGATTTTTGTCTAGTTTGCTATTATTTTATTTAATGGTCTCCCTTATGGTGAATTTCGGCATTGCCATTACCAGATCTGTATGAAAGACGAACAAATGTGAAAAGTAAATGGTAAAATAGGTAAACTTAGATAGAAAATGACTTACCAGTAATAAAGAGCGATTAAAAATCGTTACAACATAGTTTGCCAGAGTACCAGGACACAGGTAAGTGCCAACTGAATATCATATCAAGTAATTGCTGTAACAACTGGCCTCCAGATGACGCTAGTAAAGTAACTCTTAAATAATTCAGAGCTCTTCCTCCAAGTACTGTGACTCATAAATATTTTTAGTCTCCTCCACAAATGTGTTAATGACTCGAATTTTATGTTTGGGATGGTGAATGGGATTGTTATGAAGTTATCTACTGTCTGAGTTAGTTTTCTTTAGAGTTTGTGCTCTCAATTTCCATCAGTTTCTAATTACCCTGTAAGGTGCTCCAGCTCTTTCATATGTAGGTGCTTACCAAAAACCAATATTGGTGTTACAGTTAGTATAGACGTTAAAGGTTCTTTTTCATAAATGAAATGTTGTAATATCAGTGCTTAACTATGGATATATGATTTTACAATTTCGTCTGTTACATGTAATTTGACTAGAGAGTAAAATTTTATGCTTCCTCGTGAACATTATGAGAAAAGGTAAATCGTTTTGTAATATTAAATTTCTCATATTATGTGTTCTTTAACATTTAGTGATGCTTCCATGTTTTCGTAAGTCTGAAGGTTAATTATGAATTGTGGTTTGTAACAGAATAGACTAACATTCGTTCTGCATTAAACTACTTCACTGTTTATTGATACTTTTTGTTATATAGTTTCAGTCATGATAGAAATTTTGATTTGTCATCAAACGTCGCTAATTGGAAGATGTTAATTAGTCTGTTGTGTTAATAAGCACATGCTAGCATCCCAGATAGCATAGAGAAAGTTATTATTCTGATTACGACTGTTGATTTTTAATTCACAGCAAAAAAATTTCAAATGCACGTATTGACTCCAATTATGATAAGTATTGTTGCTTGGCCACAGATCTAATTACAAAATACAAAAATAAAATTTGTCTTCTTTTTCATTTTCCATTGTGAACTTTATATTAGAATTAATATGCGAGTGTCATACAAATAAACCTGAACTTTGTTCATCTGACACATATTGTGACATGAGCAGCTTGGTGCACTACAGAACTGCTTACACGAGAAAGGAGGGGGGGGGGGGGGGGGGGGATCGCCATGCATATGACTTGACACTCACCATCAGTGATCGGAAGGTCCCACTATCTATTGGGAAACACAATAGGCCTACTATTTGTTTTCTCTCCAGCAAAGGTGTGAAATCAAGTGACATTTTGGAGGGACTCTAAGCATACTTCATGAACACAAGTAAGCTGTTACCAAAATTTTATCACAAGTGGTGATACGTTTTGGAAGTTCCCATACCATTTTATTGGATACATTTGAATACGGAAAAATATTGGCAAGGTGGGTTTCACGGCTTCCCACTGAGGCACAAAAGGCTGTACGGAAAAATATTTGCCTATGTCTTCTGAATCACTATGAAGAAGAAGAAAGAGAAACTGTTCTGGGCCATATCATGACCTGCAATGATATATGGGTCACTGCTATAGTTCAGATAGCAAGAGAATGAGTATGGAGTGGAAAAAGTTGGAGGAATGCATTGAAAGTATTGACTTCCTGCTAGGCTAGTTTTGGTAGTTTTGTTTTGGGACTCAAAAGGTGCATATATGTTTGAGTACCTGCATGGTCAAAGGATAGGGAGTGTGGACTAATATTGCAAGCTGCTGGTTGATGATAAGGCTGCCTGCTGCAACAAATGATGCCAGCAGCCAATTTTCAATGTCCTCCTCCTGCATGACAACACGTGGCGTGTACAGCAGCTCTAACTCATGATAAACTCACGAAGCTACATAGGAAACTCTTGAACAATCCCATACACTGTAGAATTGTCCCCATTTCAGTACCACATATTTTGTTCATTGAGAAAGGAATTATGTTGGGAACACTGGGTAATGTCACTGGGGTTGAACAGTATGTGCTCAGGCGGATACAGGGGTATCCAATTTTTTGTTCCATGAAAGTATCATGAAAAGCATTGTCACGACATTCTGATTTAAATTTTATATGGCGCTTGTAATATTTTAGTTTAATCATGATCTGATAATCATAATGTTATGATGGACAGAGGAGTCACAGAAATTCTAAAACAACTTTAACAGAAAGGGAAGAAGACCGAAATTAAAGACGCTCCTGGCCTTAATGCTAAATAAACCAAACAGTGACAACTCTTCTGCAGTACAGGCTACATAACATGCAGGCATGACTCCACAATCTTAGTCAGCAGTTGAATGATGTCATAACTCAACAATTGTTTCATGTAGGAGCCAGGTATTTTAAAATCTGCAGTCACTTGGGATTTTGTGCTGGGCAAAGGTTTCATGATAAATGCAAGCTAGATCAGAGGCCAATGCTATAGAGAACTCTTTGTAGAACCTAATTAGGCTTCCATCTGGACCTTGTGATTTATTTGTTTTCAAATCTTTCAGTTGTTTCTCTAGGCCAGGGATGGTTATTACTATGTCGTCTGTAAGTTAGTCTGTGTGATTGCCAAATGACGGTATGTTTCACGATTCTCCTGTGTGAACGGTTTCTTGAATGTGAAATTTAAAACTTCGGCTTTCGTTCTGCTATCTTCAACTGCCACACCACACTGGTGAACTAGGGAGTGAATGAGAGACTTAGATCAGCTTAGCAATTATTTTATATAGGACCGCATGCCACACTAACTTTACGTTCAAGCAGCATAACATTTCCGACCATTGTTTACAGCTCTATAGCGTCCAAAAAAAATGATGATATCTCCACAGTCGCTCCAGCTGGATGTCGTTTTTCACTGACCAGCACCAAACCCCATCTCCAATACATCGTCATCGTCTATTTGTCGAGGAGTAAAGGGTGTAATTACAATTGAAAAAGCCCTCGCTTCTTTTATTTTCTCGATTTCACCACTTCCTCGAATCCATTTCGTATATTTGATACTTGTAAATGCAGCCAATACAGTGGCGTCTTACCTGTGTGTATTCGGACAGCCAAGTTGCGAGTTTCTGTTAGTGCATTTGAGCCTTATGCCACGTTTACACCCAGATCATACAAAGTTCTCGACTAAGACATAATTGCGAGTTGAAAATACACGAGTATGTCCATTCGGGGTTAATTTTCAAGGGTCAAGCAATCGGGTAGAGAAACGTTTGCACACCATAATGTTATCCCAAAACTGTTCTGTATCGAGTCTAAGCACATTTTAAGTTCTTCTCACTACCTCTTTAACACTTTGGAGGAGGAATACCCCACGACGGATCTGTTGCAGCTGGCGAAATGAATTCATTATGAAAAAAAAGAACCTGTTGAAGTGTCATACAAAGATTTTGGTGACTCAGTGATTCATATTAAACATGTGTCTGTTTAGATTCTACAATATACGAGTGGAAGCTGAACTTTCAAACGGAATATTACATTATGTAAAAACCACTATGACTCCATTGTCATTCACTCATTCAACATCAAGTGTGCATGATGTCTGTGAATAAGGTGATGTTTTTGCAGGCTAGGAGGAACAGTAGTAGTGTCGTAAATTTAGCGGTGACATTTGAGAAGTGTTAGTGAGTGTATTGTGCAAAATGTGGTCATGGATATTGAGCTTCATGCTTTAGTAATCGCTATATCAAAGCTATCAAAGGAAAATAGTGAATGCACGATTCTGCTTTATTCAAGAACACAGCAGTGCTGACATACCAGAAAAAATATTCTAGACCTCTTACTTCCTCAGTATGTTACGAAAATTAGCTTTGAGGACTACACATTCACTAAGAGAGGGAATGGTACTGCTTACAACATGTTTAAGTGGGTGAAACAAAGAAATGTGCATAATGTGCTCTGGGATGTTTACATAAAACTGTTTACAAGTAGTCACATCTTGAACGATCTTGATTAATACATGTTACCCACACAACTTAAACCATTACTGTGTGATGTATCATGCAGATTCAATTTGCTATCTGACATGTTTAAGAGGGAACCACTTATTTTAATGTAGGAGCCCTACTTTAACCACTATGACTCGAATGCCCGCCGGCCATTGTGATCGAGCGGTTCTAGGCGCTTCAGTCCGGAACAGTGCAGCTGCTCCGGTCGCAGGTTCGAATCCTGCCTTGGGCATGGATGTGTGTGGTGTAGTTAGGTTTAATTAGTTCTAAGTCTAGGGGACTGATGACCTCAGATGTTAGGTCCCATAGTGCTTAGAGCCATTTGAACCATTTTTTCAAATGCTCTATGGGAGACTGATGGACCACCATCAATTAAGATGTATTGTGATGAATGTACAGCTGAAATGATCAATAATTAATCATAATGTCTGTTCCATAGTCACAACAGCCAAGTAAGCTGCCACTACATTTTTATTAACCTATTGCTATACTTCATGGTTTATATGATGATGAATGTAGACATTTCATATTTAAAAGTATTGCATTCATAGAAGATATCTGTACTGTAGAGAAATTCTCAGCAACCACTGCATCACCGAGGTCTTACAAGGATGTGAAGTGTGCTAAAATGCGGAGGACGGCAAAATGGTTAATACATTTTTTCCATGGAATTCACTGATGTGATCCTGACGTACCCTATAAAGATATGGTGATGTGGCTTCGATTATTCGACCATCTTCTGTGTCAAGACGGAGGAGGAGATCGCACGGATGTGTCGAATCTTCAAGTATACTGCTATTCAAGACTTGGCATTCTACGGCTGCCTGCTCTCCATCGACTCAAGAAGATGTGTCAAAGTAGTCTTACTACATCTGCTTATGAAAACTATGGCAAGCTGAAAGAGAGAGAGAGAGAGAGAGAGAGAGAGATCTATGTTTGTATAATAATACCCTTCCCCAGAAAATTTCTCTCCTTCATACCTGCTCTTTGTTGCCACAGATGACGTGTCCCTATTCTCATTTGTACTAACACTGCAGTACACAAGAGGTGCCTATTTGCTTCCACCACCCTGAGTTAAATGTATAAGGTCTAATTAATGTTAACCAACTTGCAGTCTTTTATAACTGTTGTTCCCTGCGCAGAAAACAACTCGTAGGTTGTGAATCCGTTATCTTGAGGAACTGATATTGTATAAATAATTAAATTTTCAATTATTTTGTTTATATGGGATGCCACTCGCTACTTATTTGCAGAATACGAGACTTTATGAATCACGAATAATTTGCACTTTCACACGTTCATAAGAAAATAAACGAAACAGTGAACTGCGTATTTGCGTAATTATTATTAAGTACGTGTCCAAATAACCATAGAGTGCTAATTAAGTTCTTAACCAATACCGACAAAGTCAGAAACATGTCTGTCTTCCGACACTGACGAACCAGCTCTGATCTTTCAACCGAACTATTTCGCCCACCATTCAAGTTAGGCGCGATTCGACGATCTCAGAAGTGCTTCGACTTCCTTTTCGTTTAGCAGCTGTTTACTATTCTGCTGGTAATTAACACTTTTGAAATAAGGGAATGAGAGCCTGCTACTGAGAGATGCTTTAACATGAAATGCAAGTAAATACACAGTTCAATTCTTCTAATATTAATAACAGAAGATTATCATATTGACTCAGAACCTCCTAACGCAGCAGCCAATCACAGAGAAGAATCCCAGTGTAGGCGATTTTTCTCACAATACACGCACCGAACAAACCATCTGTCATCGGTACCTCACACCACATTACGTCATTTTGCCACTGCTGCTTTCTCAGCTGCTCTAAGAAGAGCGTTTTGTAGCCGAATATGATGGCCATAAAGCCAAGAAATATTGCACATCATCCTCCTTCCGAGATTTCAAAAAATTGGAAAGTTCTCGCAGACAACATTCAATTTGGGAAATAAGCAAATTATTTCTAAAAATAAAAAAAAAAATATTCAGCTATCATCTCTGCAGAGCCATACCATTCCACTATAATTGTGATTCATTATAGTTTTTCAAAACTTCGAATCTGTTTTATATTTTTCATTCTCAAATTATAAATTAATTTATACAATCATAGACTTAATTACTTAGTGATACTCCCTGGGACGGGAGTGATATTTATGTCAATAGATCACTCTCAAAAATACATAACTGCGGACCAGTGTGCAGTGATTAGCCCCATGATGTCAGACAGACGTATGAAATCTGCATTAAAATGAGAAATTCTGTTTAGTCATGGATGAGCCGTCAACCCAACACCAGCTGTTAAATCACGGAACCTAATCAAGTATAGAAGCAACAAACCGAAAAACACCTGATTTTCTTCGTAGTTAGCGTGTGCTGCTTGATAATCTCACCATAGCTTATGAGGCAGAGTGTCTGGTCCTGAGTCTCCCGCCAGCAGCTATTCACTCACCAGTGCAGGAATTTATATACTCAAAAGCACGAGAGATGGCTATCAACTCTGCTGTAAAACACTACGGTGTTCTGGTAGGGAGCGCAGTTCAATATGTGCAGTGTGAGAATAAGCAAAGCCATATGACCAGTAACCATCGAGCCAACAGTATAGACATCTTCTGAACCCTGGGATGCGCCAAGGACGGACAAAAATTGGTGGCGGAAGTCCTCAAGATGAACCAAGTCTTTTGGACCTTGTAATAGGTAAAGACGAGGCTGTTGCTGAAGGATGCACCATGCAGAGGAGAGGTGGTAGACGAAACAACTTTAGTTCAGAAAGGAGGGACCAGGCGTGGATTACAATCGTAATCGCCGGCCGCTGTGGCTGTGCCATTCTAGGCGCTTCAGTCCAGAACCGCGCTGCTGCTACGGTCGCAGGTTCGAATCCTGCCTAGGGCATGGATGTGTGTGATGTCCTTAGTTTAGTTAGGTTTCAGTAGTTCTAAGTCTATGGGACTGATGACCTCAGATGTTAAGTCCGATAGTGCTTAGAGCATCGAAGACCAGTCCTAAAATGTGATAAGAGGATTTTAAGTGTCCACCACATTGAGTAGTTGGTCGTCAAGGTAAAGTTTCGATTGTGGGTGAATGGTATGGCGTAGACATAAGCACATGACACAAGTATTGGCAGCTGAAAACCGAAAGCCATGGGTGAGGGCCCATGCCTGTACCTTTTGTATGATGCCTTGGAGTTAATGTTCGGTGACGCCATACTAAAAGAGCAATAGTAGAGGAAAAAGTCATCAGCATACAAGGAGGGTGATACTGAGGACTCCACAACTGCTGCTAGACCATTGGTGGTTGCTAGAAAGAGGGACACTCAGTACAGAGCCCTGCTAGATACCAGTCTCTTGGATATGAGGAGAACTATTGGAGGTACTAACTTGAACCTGGAAAATACGAGGAGACAAGAATTTCTGGATAAAAATCGGGAGCAGACTCTGGAGACCCCATTTGTGCATGGATGTGGTGTCGCCATGTGGTGTCGCAAGCTTTTTTTAGGTCAAAGAAGATGGCTACAAGTTGCTGACGACGGGCAAAAGCTGATCGTATGGCAGACTCCAGGTAAATCAGATTATTAGTAGTGGAACGGCCTCGACGAAAACCATTCTGGGACAGAGCCAGAAGACTTTGAGACTCAAGGAGCCAACACAGATACGGGCTCACCATGCATTCAAGCAACTTCCAGAGAACATTGGTGAGCCTAATTAAGCGATAACTGTCCGTCTCTGGAGTTTGCTTACCCGGTTTCAGTACTGGGACAATGATGCTTTCCCGCCATTGCCACTGGAACAGGCCCTTGCTCCAGATGCAGTTAAAGATGGAAAGGATACGGCACAGACAGTTAATTGGGCATTTGGTTTAGGATGTGGTCTGCTCCTGGGGCTTTATCAGGATTGTAGGCTAGGACACTGAAGAAATCCCACTCTCTACGCTGGATAAAATGTGGTATACAATCTGGCAACTAATCTGGGCCCACCTGAAACTAGTGTATGAAGATGGTATCTGTTCTTTTGGACATGACCCAAAGAACAGATACCACCTTCGTATAGATAAGGCTTACCGGCCAATGATCTTCTCCAGTGCGGATGCACTCACATCGCCCGAACTGCTACAGGAATCTGTAGATTGACTGCCGTGGTTATTGAGTATAGTGGGCAGGGGCACTACAAATGTGGTGTGTGGACAGTAAGTTGGGAATGTGAGTCTCACGAGGAGTGCGGCAGAGAGAAGTCCCTGCAGTTGCACTATCTTCTGTTTCCTCGGTGGCTCAGATTGATACAGTGTCAGCCAATTAAGTAGGGGATCCTGGGTTCGAGTCCCGATTGGGGCACACATTTTCAGCAGTTGCCACTGATATTTATTAATGTCTGTTAGCAGCTAAAGGTCTGGATTTCATTATAATTTCATGATACTAGTGTGTCGCAAATAAGGTAAGCCTATGTTGTCTGACGTACCTTTAGAATTGTTGTCATATGTTCTTGAGGTAGCAGATTTTCCATTACTTGCATAGTTGATTAAGTTATTTTGTACCTCAGGTGAGAATGGAGTTACTTGTGTGGTTCTGTGTTTCCCTGCTATGGAGTTTACTACCTTCCAGGCTGCTCTGCATTAGTTGTGACACTTTTTAGTAGATATATCATTGGCTCTCCTCTTTGATACTTGCACTTTTGTTCTGTATATTTTTTTATTGCTCTATATTTCGGCATCATTACAGGATCACCAGCTTTTGTCATTGTGTATCTGAGTATTTTCAGATAAGGTGTGTAGTGTATTCTCTTTGCTTAATGTAATATCAGTTTTGGCAGTTTCAGTTGCTTGTGGGTATTAGGTAAGTTAGTGAGAGGATCAATAAACATATCAAAGGCACTGTCAATGTTGTCATATTCATTAAAATTTTCCCGCTTAACTTTTGATAACGTGGCCCTTAAATGTATGTAATGTGTGTACTGTTCTGAACTACTTGTTGTTTTACATTACAATAAACACTTTCAATAGTCATCCATTAGGGTAGATGTTTTGATAAGATACTGTCTTGTTGGACGTTCATTAATAAACTATGAACTTACAGCTTGTAAACACTTCAAAAAACACACAACACTTTGAGTTTTACAGCTAATGTCTAGATTAAAGTGTCCAATAAACACAAGCTCAAAGTTGTCACTTGTCATCTCTAGGTACTTAGCGAGAATCTCATAATGTTAAGTAATTACAGTAATGCCAGACCATGGGTTACATTAGACACACAAGTATTAGCTTAATAAAGTTTCCATCATTTCAAAAGCTTCCTCTTGAGAACACATTTCAACATTTAGTATGTCACAGCTAATATTCAGCAATTCACTTTCCAAAACAGCAACTCTTCCGTGGCTAAATTTAGTTCTACAGAAAGTACTTGCTAGCACGTATTCTTCAGAAATGTAAAAGGCAGATTAAGCATGTATAAGCCAGCGGTAACTGATAAGGAAGATATGGCAGGGGTTTGTATTTAAGATGTCTATTTCATTAAATTTGTTATTAACTGACTGCACACTAGGAAGATTAGCTACCAACAAGGAAGGTTTATAACTGTTAGGCTCTTCACATTTAGTAATGGCAGCCAGCCACCACTCAACAGTTTTAGACCGAATGAGATGGCGCAGTGGTTAACACACTGGACTCACACTAAGGAGGATGATGATTCAGATCAGCATCTGGGCATCTTGAATAAGATTTTCTGCAATTTCCCTAAATCATTCCGGACAAATGCTGGGATGTTTTCTCTGAAAGGGCATGGCTGATATCCCCATCCTTGAATTATTCAGGGAGTGTGCCCTATCTCTAATGACCTCACTGTCAACTGGACGTTAAACCCTCATTTCACTTCATTCAATAGCTTTAGACATAAGCTTTTCCAGTCTTCTGGTTTTCCTAAAATCTAGTCACAGTTGGCCTACCACTGACCATCTTATTATTTTTGTTTCACTCTTGTGTGCATTGGTTTCTCTTTTATACACACTGGAACTGCCTAGCTGCAAACTGTGGGTGTATGTAACTGTTATAAAAAGACATTGTTGCACCTGACAGGGGTGCTTTCACAGACACAGTATTGGCACTTGCAAATCTTCACATTTACATGCAATTGAGTAATTTTCAAAATACAGATGTCCTTTTCCACCTTGTGCACTTTACCCTAACCGTGATTTGTGCAACATCTCAACATACAATTTTCTATTGCTAATGCAACAAGAGGCCCAAAATCTGGTTAATTAATCCTGTAAGAGTGTAGAACTGAGCAAGAGGTGATAGTTGAGTGTTTTGCAGAGCATTTGTTATGACATCTTGCAAGAACAAAATGTCCATGAGAGAGCAGCTACTGTGTTAAATCCTGCTGCAAATATAACCACAGGTTGCTCAATGAGCTAGTACAGTATACACAAAAACACTACAGTGTGATAAACTGAAACAATATCAAGTTACAATGAGTTAGTTTTTATGGAAACAACTGTGTTACTGTAGCTGTTATTTAACTATAAACAGCATAAATATTCTATTACTGGTTCTGCACTGTTTCAAGGTATATATAAATGGATGCTGTGTGGCTGCAGCCTTCCAATTTGATGCCACCTTGGTACCTTGTGTATCAATTCTGCTTATTATTTTAAATGTAACTGTGGCAGTGCATGAGAAACATTGTAACCGAAGAGTTCATCCACATGTTGAGTATGCTCTCCTTCAGCATGAAAATACCAGAACACACACAAGAACTACAATGTCTGCAACACTCTGATGATTAGCATTCATTATCATCGATCATCCTTGACACATTCCCAAACTGGCCCAATCTGATTTTCATCTCTTTCCAAAATTTGAAGAACATCTTCGTCAGCTTCATTTTGATAGTGATGAAGCAGTGCAAGCAGAAGCAAAACTGTGGCTCCATCAACAAAAGTCAAACATTCTGCAGTGCTGGTATAAACAAAGTGGTCACTCATTTGGAGAAACGTGTTTGTTACCAGGGTGACTATGTTGAGATATAAATATGTACACATGAAAAACAAAGATGGAGAATGTTAATGATGTTTTTATTTTTATTTTAAAAGGTTTAAGAGTTTTCACATGAAAAATTGAGAGGCATTACTGTACAGCATGGCCTCAAATATTTCAATGATCAAGTAAACTCCATTCCCATTATTACAAATTAGCTATTTTATTTATCACTTCTACTAAATATTTTTTAAATATTAGTTTCAAAGAATTCTTTAATTGAATAGAAATCATTGTGCTGAAGCCATTTTTCTAGGACACTCTGATATTTATTTGATAACATTAACAAGCAGAATGTGGCAATATGTCCTAAAATTATATGCTTAGATAATTTTACTTGCAGTTATTATAGACCAGGGAGAATGTCAGTGCATGCAAATACAGACAGCAGCTGTTTCTACTACTGTATTCATGCACAGCACATCTCGTGTTAAATATTTACATATTTTACGGAGCATACATTAAACAATATAGTTACAAACTAGGTGATGTTATTACATTAAGAGATCTGAGTGGTTTCTAAAGGGCTCCATGGGTGCTAATCCTAATGTGCAATTGCTATCTTTCACCATCTAAAAATACACTTAGCACGTTAGTAATTTTCCCCTACAGTGTTGCCTACTGCAAATAAGAGTGAAAGGAAGAGCTTTAATAACAGTTTCCTCACAGTTTCATGATTTATATAATAAAAGAGAGCATAGGAAAGTTTGCTGCACAGATTTTGTGTGTGTGTGTGTGTGTGTGTGTGTGTGTGTGTGTGTGTGTGTGTGTGTTTTGCAAGAGCGGTTTTTTTGACCAGTAATCAATCCCATTAATTTCAATGTTTCATTTTCATTTTTGGTTTACTTTATTTTAACGATGATTTCTTCTGTTTTGCATGGTGGTTAAAACACACTTTGTAGGCCTGAAATCAATGTCTAGTGTCTTCCATTTTTTATATTATTTTCTAAGACATCTTAAATTTTGTCCTGTTGTTGTGTCATATCATCAGCAATACTGGGAGTAGCACAACTGACCAATTCTTCATTGAGATTATTAGTCAACTGGGACTGTATTTCCTTGACTGCAGTTAATCTCTTTTAATCCCAGGCTCCTTGGTAATTACTTTCAGGATTTAAAATAAATTCATTTAATTTTAGCAATTTTTAGTTGTAGACCTGTATAGTGAACTAATTTATACAGAGTGTCAGAAACAGTCTGAAAAGCTTGTAAGAGTTTTGCAAGGTGGTTGTGCTGAGAAATAATAGTTAAGAAAAAAAATGTTTGTTGCTCCACTTCTAAGTTATTTAGCATTGATGTTAGCCAATCAGGTCACCACACACACACAAATTGGAGCATTTGCACACATTAAAATGTGGTGAAGTGCAGACATCCATGGATCTTTAAGTTATGACTTGTTCAAATTCTCATTACCAGCTAAAATGTGCCTTTATTGGACACGATAAATTTCAGCTAGGTGAGTAAAAGCAATATTTCTTCAGTTTGGGGAAACCAAGTACTGTGGAAATACTGTCTCTGGTAGGCTGCTTGAATTTGCGCATTGAATGACCTGATTCGCTAACTTCAACAATACATAATGTGGAAATGGCACAACAAGTAGAATATTTTTCTTAACAACTGTTTCCCTTCACAGCCTCTCCTGAAACACCCTAGCAAACTTATCAGAATGTTTCTGACCACCATATATATAAATCTTTTCCCACTTTCATTGGTTTTGCCATCTAACAACATGACAGCAGCCGTTAAACATTGTGTCACTGGTATGATTAACATGAATTTGTGAGTGTCAGCTAGACATTTCTCTTATCATATGTGTTTACTATCAGTAGGAAAATAGAGGAACATTCATTAGTTGTTTTATCAGTACGCAGTATACAAGATCAATATATAGCTTGTAACTGATTTCTTATATTTTTTATGTCAGTCGCAGGAAGAATTCTGTGTGTGTGTGTGTGTGTGTGTGTGTGTGTGTGTGTGTGTGTGTGTGTCATCTTTCTTAGGAGTTGTAAACTGAGTTTTCCATTTCAAGCCATAACATTAAATTCTCTGACACTCCTAAAGTTTCTCACGACAGTTTGTGCGTGCGTTACTAATTACATTGTCAAGGAATGCATGTTGGCTAATACACTTTTCATTGATATAACAGTCTGCTTCCATAGCTGAGTTGTCAGCATGTATGATGGAGATACTGTAGATTCTGGTTTGACTTCTGGTACTACTAAGAACTTTTCCTTGGTGGGAGGACTGGAAAAAACTACATTTAGCCTCATGAGATCAACTGAGTAATTACTCATTTAAAATAAGGAGCAAAATTGGCACACAAGGTACCAAGGTTGCACGAAATTGAAAAGCTGCAGTACAAACCTCTCAGAGTCATGAAAGCTTACTGATACATGTACAAGGTTAAATGTCTCCTTTTTTCTAATATTAAGGGTGTGATAAATGTAAATCACTTCATTATCATGCTGAAGAGTTTACAGCCAAAGAGATGAACAGTAACATTTACTGAATCAGTACAGAAGTGCCTTAAAGCACTATCTGAGTAAATATTTTATAATATCATTGAAGGACACAGATTATTTGAAACTGTGTTGTGCAGTCACTCTTGGAAATGCTTACTGATGTATAAAGTTTCTATAAATCATTCAGAACAATAGTTATTTAGCACGTGATACAGGTTTGATTAAGTCAGCATTCCAGTATCGTTACTAAAATAATGTTACTAAAAGTGCTGACAGGAACGTACATGCTTCCGAAGAGAGAAACAAAAAAGTGGCCTCAGTTTTGTAGGTTTATTGGCTAAAATCTAGGTCTGGAGCAATTTCCTTTGCCACAGCATCTGTAGTTTCCCCTACATTGTCTTTGGAATGAAGGCTGTAGTGATGCTTTCATCAGACTGGGCACAGCCAACAAATCGGAAGTCATGAGAAAAAACTGCATCAGTTAGTAAAAAGTGTGTTTGCCTGTATGTCAAGTGACACACTGCTATTGCAAATAATTTGATAACTTCCGGGATTATGCCACAGTTTTCCTTAGCTCATTGAGCAACCTGTGGTTATATTTGGAGCAGGATTTAACACAGTAGCTGGTCTCTCATGGACATTTTGTTCTTGCAAGATGTCACAAGAAATGCTCTGCAAAACACTCAACTATCATCTCTTGCTCAGTTCTACACTCTTACAGGATTAATTAACCTTAAGAATCTTTCAGTAACACTATGTCATAATGTGACAAGTTTTTGGGCCTTTTGTTGCATTGGCAATAGAAAATTGTATGTTGAGATGTTGCACAAATCACAGTTAGGGTAAAGTGCACAAGGTGGAAAAGAACGTCTGTATTTTGAAAATTACTCAATTGCATGTAAATGTGAAGATTTCCAAGTGCCACAACTGTGCCTGTGACATCTCCCCTCTCAGGTACAACAATGGCTTTTTATAACAGTTACATACAGCAACAGTTCCAGCTAGGCACTTCCAATGTGTATAGCAGAGAGACCAATCCACACAAGAGTGAAACACAAATAATAAGATGGTCAGTGTTAGGCTAACTGTGACTAGATTTTAGGAAAATCAGAAGACTGGGTTAAAGCTGACGTCTAAAGCTATTGAATGAAGTGAGATGAGGGTTTAACATCCAGTTGACAGTGAGGTCATTAGAGATAGGGCACAGGCCCTGACTAATTCAAGGATGGGGATGCCAGCCATGCCCTTTCAGAGGAAACATCCCGGCATTTGTCTGGAATGATTTAGGGAAACTGCAGAAAATCTGATTCAAGATGCCCAGATGCCGATCTGAATCATCATCCTCCTTAGGACAAAAATGCAAGTATCAAAGAGAAGAGCCAATGGTATATCTACTGAAAAGTCTATCAACTAATGCAAATAGGCTGGAAGGAAGTAATCTCCATAGCAGGGAAACACAGAACCACACAAGTGACTCCATTCTTACACGAGGTACAAAATAACTTAATCAACTATGCAAGTAATGGAAAAATCTGCTACCTCAAGAACATATGTCATTAATTCTAAAGGTACTTCAGACAACATAGGCTTACCTGATTTGAGATGCACTAGTTTCATGAAATTACAATGAAATCCAGACCTTTAGCTGCTTACAGACGTTGGTAAATATCAATGGCAACAGCTGAAAATGTGTGCCCCGAACAGGACTCGAACCCAGGATCTCCTGCTTGCATGGCTGACGCTCTTGCCATCTGAGCCAACGTAGACACAGAAGATAGTGCAACTACAGGGACTTCTCTCTGCCACACTCCTCGTGAGACCCACATTCCCAACTTACTGTCCACACACCACATTTATAGTACCCCTGCCCACTATGCTCATTACTCTTGGCAGTCAATCTACCGAGTCCCGTAAGAGTTCAGGCAATGTGAGTGCATCCGCACTGGAGAAGATCACTGGCCAGTAAGCCTTATCTATATGAAGATGGTATCTGTTCTTTTGGTCACGTCCAAAATAACAAATACCATCTTCATACACTAGTTTCAGTTGGACTCAGAATAGTTGCCAGATTGTATACCACATTTCATCCACATTATGGAATTCAAGTAATGAAAGTATCTATTGAAACTTCCTGGCAGATTAAAACTGTGTGCTGGACCGAGACTCGATCTCGGGACCTTTGCCTTTTGTGGGCAAGTGCTCTACCATCTGAGCTACCCAAGCACAACTCATGGCCCATCCTCTCAGCTTTACTTCTGCTAGTACCTCATCTCCTACCTCATTCTGGAATGTATGTATTGCTTCTCAAATTACATGCTGACACATATAATTGATATTATAGTGCCTTCTCTGACTTATCTTATAAACTGTGTGTTTCAACCCTGATGTCTTGAATCCACAGTTGGCCCACTTTATAAGCAGGGAGATAAAAGCAATAGTGACAGTTGTAGACAAATATCAATCATTGCCATAACATCTAAGATCAAAGAACACTGCATGAAAGAGCAACTTTGGAGCTACTCTGAGAACAATAAAATAATCTTTTCATCACTATATGGACTTAAGCATAGGTTATCTAATGTCAGACCTGTAATAGGTGTACAAGCCTATTTCTTGATACACTTGTATATATATATATATATATATATATATATATATATATATATATATATATATATATATATAACAGAGGGAAACATTCCACGTGGAAAAAATATATCTAAAAAGAAAGATGATGAGACTTACCAAACAAAAGCGCTGGCAGGTCGATAGACACACAAACAAACACAAATATACACACAAAATTCAAGCTTTCGCAACAAACTGTTGCCTCATCAGGAAAGAGGGAAGGAGAGGGAAAGACGAAAGGATGTAAACACAATCATCCCGGCCGCCCCATTGTAGCTGGTTACCAAGCCCCCACAGAACGTATCTCTGCCTACTTAGATCAACACCTTCAACCCATTACATGCAGTCTCCCATCCTTCATCAAAGACACCAACCACTTCCTTGAACGCCTGGAATCCTTACCCAATCTGTTACCCCCGGAAACCATCCTTGTAACCATTGATGCCACTTCCTTATACACAAATATTCCGCACGTCCAGGGCCTCGCTGCGATGGAGCATTTCCTTTCATGCCGATCACCTGCCACCCTACCTAAAACCTCTTTCCTCATTACCTTAGCCAGCTTCATCCTGACTCACAACTTCTTCACTTTTGAAGGCCAGACATACCAACAATTAAAGGGAACAGCCATGGGTACCAGGATGGCCCCCTCGTACGCCAACCTATTCATGGGTCGCTTAGAGGAAGCCTTCTTGGTTACCCAGGTCTGCCAACCCAAAGTTTGGTACAGATTTATTGATGACATCTTCATGATCTGGACTCACAGTGAAGAAGAACTCCAGAATTTCCTCTCCAACCTCAACTCCTTTGGTTCCATCAGATTCACCTGGTCCTACTCCAAATCCCATGCCACTTTCCTTGACGTTGACCTCCACCTGTCCAATGGCCAACTTCACACGTCCGTCCACATCAAACCCACCAACAAGCAACAGTACCTCCATTATGACAGCTGCCACCCATTCCACATCAAACGGTCCCTTCCCTACAGCCTAGGTCTTCGTGGCAAACAAATCTGCTCCAGTCCGGAATCCCTGAAACATTACACCAACAACCTGACAACAGCTTTCGCATCCCGCAACTACCCTCCCGGCCTGGTACAGAAGCAAATAACCAGAGCCACTTCCTCATCCCCTCAAACCCAGAATCCCCCACAGAAGAACCACAAAAGTGCCCCACTTGTGACAGGATACTTTCCGGGACTGGACCAGACTCTGAATGTGGCTCTCCAGCAGGGATACGACTTCCTCAAATCCTGCCCTGAAATGAGATCCATCCTTCATGAAATCCTCCCCACTCCGCCAAGAGTGTCTTTCCGCCGTCCACCTAACCTTCGTAACCTGTTAGTTCATCCCTATGAAATCCCCAAACCACCTTCCCTACCCTCTGGCTCCTATCCTTGTAACCGCCCCCGGTGCAAAACCTGTCCCATGCACCCTCCCACCACCACCTACTCCAGTCCTGTAACCCGGAAGGTGTACACGATCAAAGGCAGAGCCACGTGTGAAAGCACCCACGTGATTTACCAACTGACCTGCCTACACTGTGATGCATTCTATGTGGGAATGACCAGCAACAAACTGTCCATTCGCATGAATGGACACAGGCAGACAGTGTTTGTTGGTAATGAGGATCACCCTGTGGCTAAACATGCCTTGGTGCACAGCCAGCACATCTTGGCACAGTGTTACACCGTCCGGGTTATCTGGATACTTCCCACCAACACCAACCTATCCGAACTCCGGAGATGGGAACTTGCCCTTCAGTATATCCTCTCTTCTTGTTATCCGCCAGGCCTCAATCTCCGCTAATTTCCAGTTGCCGCCACTCATACCTCACCTGTCTCTCAACAACTTCTTTGCCTCTACTCTTCCACCTCGACTGACATCTCTGCCCAAACTCTTTGTCTTTAAATATGTCTGCTTGTGTCTGTATGTGTGGATGGATATGTGTGTGTGTGCGAGTGTATACCTGTCCTTTTTTCCCCCTAAGGTAAGTCTTTCCGCTCCCGGGATTGGAATGACTCCTTACCCTCTCCCTAAAACCCACATCCTTTCGTCTTTCCCTCTCCTTCCTTCTTTCCTGATGAGGCAACAGTTTGTTGCGAAAGCTTGAATTTTGTGTGTATATTTGTGTTTGTTTGTGTGTCTATCGACCTGCCAGCGCTTTTGTTTGGTAAGTCTCATCATCTTTCTTTTTATATATATATATATATATATATATATTAGATGGAAACAATCCACGTGGGAAAAATATATCTAAAAACAAAGATGATGTGACTTACCGAACGAAAGCGCTGGCAGGTCGATAGACACACAAACAAACACAAACACACACACAAAATTCAAGCTTTCGCAACAAACTGTTGCCTCATCAGGAAAGAGGGAAGGAGAGGGAAAGACGATAGGATGTGGGTTTTAGGGGAGAGGGTAAGGAGTCATTCCAATCCCGGGAGCGGAAAGACTTACCTTGGGGGAAAAAAGGACGGGTATACACTCGCACACACACACACATATACAGACACAAGCTTGTGAGAAGGGAGAGAAGGAAACATAGTAGGTGAATATGGATTGGGGGAAAAAAATGAAAGAGGAAGCCGTCTGGTAGAATTTTGCACAGAGCATAACTTAATCATAGCTAACACTTCGTTCAAGAATTATAAAAGAAGGTTGTATACATGGGGGAATCCTGGAGATACTTGAAGGTATCATATAGATTGTATAATGGTAAGACAGAGATTCAGGAACCAGGTTTTAAATTGAAGACATTTCCAGGGGCAGATGTGGACTCTGACCACAATCTATTGGTTATGAACTGTAGATTAATTCTGAATAAATTGCAAAAAGGTGGGAATTTAAGGAGATGGGACCTGGATAACTGACTAAACCAGAGGTTGTACAGAGTTACAGGGAGAGCATAAGGGAACAATTGTGATGAATGGGGGAAAGAAATACAGTAGAAGAAGAATTGATAGCTCTGAGAGATGAAGTAGTGAAGGCAGCAGAGGATCAAGTAGGTAAAAAGACGAGGGCTAGTAGAAATCCTTGGGTAACAGAAGAAATATTGAATTTAATTGATGAAAGGAGAAAATATAAAAATGCAGTAAATGAAGCAGACAAAAAGGAAGACAAACGTCCCAAAAATGAAATCGACAGGAAGTGCAAAATGGTTAAGCAGGGATGGCTAGTGGCCAATGAAAGGATGTAGAGGCTTATCTCACTAGGTGTAAGATAGATACTGCCTACAGGAAAATTAAAGACACCTTTGGAGAAAAGAGAACTACTTGTATGAATATCAAGAGCTCAGATGGAAACCCAGCTCTAAGCAAAGAAGGGAAAGCAGAAAGGTGGAAGGAGTCCATACAAGGACGATATACTTGACGACAATATTATGGAAATGGACGAGGATGTAGATGAAGATGAAATGGGAGATACGATACTGCATGAAGAGTTTGACAGAGGACTGAACGACCTGAGTCGAAACAAGGCCCCGGGAGTAGACAACATTGCATTAGAACTACTGACAGCCTTGGGAGATCCAGTCCTGACAAAACTCTACCACCTAGTGAGCAAGATGTATGAGACGGGTGAAATACCCTCAGACTTCAAGAAGAATATAATAATTCCAATCCCAAAGAAAGCAGGTGTTGACAGATGTGAAAATTACCGAACTATCAGTTTAATAAGTCACAGCTGCAAAATACTATCGCAAATTATTTACAGATGAATGGAAAAACTGGTAGAAGCCGACCTTCGGAAAATCAGTTTGGATTCCGTAGAAACATTGGAACACGTGAGGCAATACTGACTTTACGACTTATATTAGAAGAAAGATTAAGGAAAGGCAAACCTACGTTTCTAGCATTTGTAGACTTAGAGAAAGCTTTTGACAATGATGACTGGAATACTCTCTTTCAAATTCCAAAGGTGGCACGGATAAAATACAGGGAGCGAAAGGCTATATACAATTTGTATAGAAACAAGATGGCAATTATAAGAGCCAAGGGGCACAAAAGAGGAGCAGTAGTTCAGAAAAGAGTGAGACAGGGTTGTAGCCTATCCCCAATCTTATTCAATCTGTATATTGAGCAAGAAGTAAAGGAAACAAAAGAAAAATTCAGAGTAGGTATTAAAATACATGGAGAAGAAATAAAAACTTTTGAGGTTCGCCGATGACATTGTAATTCTGTCAGAGACAGCAAAGGACTTGGAAGAGCAGCTGAACAGAATGGACAGTGTCTTGAAAGGAGGATATAATATGAACATCAAAAGAAGCAAAACGAGGATAATGGAATGTAGTTAAATTAAGTCGGGTGATGCTGAGGGAATTAGATTGGGAAATGAAACACTTAAAGTAGTAAAGTAGTTTAGCTATTTGGGGAGCAAAATAACTGATGATGGTCAAAGTAGAGAGGATATAAAATGTAGACTGGTAATGGCAAGGAAAGTGTTTCTGAAAAAGAGAAATTTGTAAACATCGAGTATAGATTTAAGTGTCAGGAAGTCGTTTCTGAAAGTATTTGTATGGAGTGTAGCCATGTATGGAAGTGAAACGTGGTCGATAAACAGTTGGGACAAGAAGAGAATAGAACCTTTCAAAATGTGGTCCTACAGAAGAATGCTGAAGATTAAATGGGTAGATCACATAACAAATGAGGAGGTATTGAGTAGAATTGAGAAGAAGAAGAGTTTGTGGCACAACTTGAGAAGAAGGGACTGGTTGGTATGACATGTTCTGGGGCATCAAGGGATCACAAATTTAGCATTGGAGGGCAGCATGGAGGATAAAACTCGTAGAGGGAGACCAAGAGATGAATACACGAAGCAGATTCAGAAGGATGTAAGTTGCAGTAAGTACTGGGAGATGAAGCAGGTTGCACAGGCTAGAGTAGCATGGAGAGCTGCATCAAACCAGTCTCAGGACTGAAGACAACGACGACAACAACAACAACAACAACAACAACAACATGAACATGAAAATGAACATTTTCAGTTGACATATTAATACAGTGTTTTGTATACACAGTTATTTTACTTATGACTGGACTACATCCATTGTGTTCCAAAATCTTTAGACATACATTTATGAAATGACACAATACAAAGCTGTCCTTTCCCCTTTCCTGCTTCCAGCTTTCCCCCCACACCACACCTCCCGACACTGCACCAGACTGCGATCTAGTATCTGCATACCTCCCTCACCAGAAAGTGCTCTTCTCTCCACCTCACTTGTACACTGATATCCTTCCCCCTTCTCTCCCACACTTCAGATTGTTATTAACGTGACAGTTGTATTCCGGGCAGAACTGCTGCTGTTAATGATCATTTGCGCACAAGGTGTGCTTTCTTGTGTGTATGTTTTCTTTGCTGAAGAAGGCTTTGGATGATAGCTATAATGTGCAACAATCTTTTCACTGTATCTGTGAGCAATGCATAATTTTTATGAGGAGCAGTAATCTGTATTAGTGATGATATTATCAATAGTTGACTCTGTTTCCAAGTCGCCCTTGTTGGTTCCAACACAGTTGTATTTATGTTGTACTGTATTAACAGTTCCTCAAATTTTTGCTTTCTTTGTCTCTCTCTTCCCATGTCAATATTAAAATCACCACATATTACACACTCTTTGATTTGGTTTTTTCTAAGAGAATCCACATGTTTTTGAGGAAAGTATTAATATTTCCACGTAGTGATCAGTATGTACAGAATACTCTTAACTCATTGTGCACTGTACCTGTAATCTCAAAATCTTTTTATTTACTTTCGGGTAAAATTTGCATATATCATCCATCTACTATCATAATTAATGGCTGTTTTAACAAATATTGCCACTTTTCCATCCCTATATTCTGAACTGCAGAAACAGTTTGCTAGAACAGAATCTTTTATGCTGAAACTGCATATTTTATTCTCTTAATCAATGTTCATTTATAAACAATAGGTGTGGGCATGTTTCATTTATAAGTACTTCTAATTCTTTAATCTTCATGTGCTGTACACTTTGATGCAGAATTCTGAGCTTAAATTCTTTTTCGTTAATAATAAATGTAGGCAGTGGTTCAAAGCATGATTCAATTTAAAATGCCACATTCTTAATGTCATTGAAATTATTGACAATACAGTAACTTGTCATGAAGCATGGGCTTCTGTGAGTATAAGAGCAGCAAAGTAGTGCCCAACAAATACTGAAAATGTGTGTAATTTATAGGCATACTATTAAATAGTACCAGAAAATATCTGTCAGCTGTATTGTCATCATGTCACATTCCATACCAAGATAACCTGATTAAGGAAAAGCTTGCTTGTATGCTACTGCACAGTTGTAACACAACAAAAGGCCTTGTATTGAGAAATTAGTGTTCTTTATATGTGATGTACTTCAAAGTTACAAAAGAATCAGAAACTTTCCCTATAATTTATTTGAAATCATGGAAATTGTCTAATTTAACTTGCACAAAAAATAAACAAAATTTAATTTTTAAGGTTTACAAACTATCCCTAACAATTTAAAAATGGATAAGTGATGTTCACAGCATTTTGTTTCTCCATATGTAAAAAAAAATTGTCCGTTTAGTGACCTTTACACAGTAAATAAATCAGGCCAGAGAAAATTAAATTAACTTTTCTTTATTTGTCTTTCAACTTTACCCAATGTTATCTTAATATCAAAATACACTGCTGCAAAAAAATGCAACACCCTCAATAACTGTGTTTCTGTGGCACCAGGATTTAATATGTGCATATTAAGGGATTTTTGTGTTAGCAATTCATATAGCACTCAGAAGACGCATCTGTACACCCTCTACTTTGACTCTGCAGGCAGTAACTGTGTTGACTTTAGAGGTGAGCAGCATTCTAGGATATAAACACGGCCTACCCATAAGTACATAGTCCTGCTTGGACAGCTTCAGCCATTTAAAAGTGGACACATGTTGCACTTGTTTGGTCATCAGGGATTTCTGGGAAATGTCTGCTTGCAGCAGGAGTAAGAACATTTGTGTATCTGGCTAGGCTATCACTGATACCGTGGCACTGCCAATCATAGCTAGTCATGCAAGAGTTAATTGAAGAGTGGATCTCTGTTGTCTTCAGTGATGAGAGTAGGTTCTGTGAGTGATGAACATACCCACTCTAACACACTCTTTTTACCAGGTTCTAGCTAAAAATATTTGAGTAACATGATCATAGATTATAAGTCTTTGCTTAGGACGGTGAAATACTTGGCGTGTGTACTTATCTCTTGTTGGTTTTGATGAGTTTTCTCCAGCAATTCAGTGTCAATTGGGGTGCATAATATTAATTGCTTCACTGCAGAAATCCGAGGATTCAGTGTGAAAAGCTGGTTATATTTAATAACGTCATGTTAAATAACTTACATCCCTTTGAACTCTACCAGTGTTATTTCGATGTAGCAAAATAATAAATTTCTTAACACCTTCAATACCATAACTAGGCAAATTGGTCCCAGTGATCTTACTATATTTTGAGACTGTAACACTGATGCAAAGTCCAACAACATAACTAACACGAAACTTGTAGATGTATTATGTTCGTACAATCTTAGAAATGTAGTAAACTGGGATCAAAACTGCTCAAGACAATGTTAAGTATAGTAACATAGACCTTCATTACTCAGACAACCTTGCACAACAGATAGAATATAGAAAAAAAAACAGCTACTAAAATCATACCAAAAACTTTTGAAAAGAAACACGTTATGAGCAATAGTAACATCAACTCTCAGAAAATTAAGCTAGCTGAGGAGAAATGGGATAGAATCTGCATTGTGGAACGATCAGATGACAAATGGAACGGGATTTATAACATCCTATTGAGACACTTTGATTCCTGTTCTCCCATTAAAGAAATGCAGACAGGGCCAATACACAAAGTGGAATAAATAATAAACTCAGACTTTCAGGCAAGTCTTGTTAAAATCAGGCAAAATATTCATGACCTAGTTGTCCTGTAAATATCAACTAGGCTGAACCTTTTCAAACAAAGGAGAACTTTCAAACCTTAGAAAATAAGCCTACAGTAATGAAATCTCACAATCTACTAATGTAAGCGAGGCGGCCTGGAAACTCATCAATAAACCTCCACAACTATGGATGGCAAATCTTTATCCATTATACAGGATGGTTATAACCGCTTCCCTTCTTATAAAAGAACCAAAAGCATTATGTAACTCTTTTAATAAACATCTCACATCATCAGTTGACGAACTTTCAGGTACCTTATATCTCACTGTAGCTGACTTAACTATCTTCAGAGATTCAGCAATTGTTTAGATAATTAAGATAATTCTCGTTTATTGTTCTGTCTCATATATGTACAGCTGAGATGAACAACAAATGAGAATTATCTTCCTTATATTATATCTGATTATCTGCTGTGGTATCTCTGGATAGGTGAACTGTGGCATTTACCGGTGTGTTGTGTGGCTTATGAGCAGCTGTTCGACCATGAGGTCCAAGTTTTCTCACCTCCCACGTAACTGTCAAAATACTTGCAGTGGATCCTGATGCTGTTTGGAATTTGTGTGTGACGGTCTGGATAGATGTCTGCCTATTACACGTTATGACCCTCTTCAACTGTGGGCGGTCTCTCTCAGTCAACAGGTGAGATTGGCCTGTACGCTTTTGTGCTGTAAGTGTCCCTTCACGTTT
The DNA here is from genome assembly GCF_023898315.1 of Schistocerca nitens. Classification (NCBI taxonomy): domain Eukaryota; kingdom Metazoa; phylum Arthropoda; class Insecta; order Orthoptera; family Acrididae; genus Schistocerca; species Schistocerca nitens. Next base: position 322,814,810 of record NC_064616.1, read on the forward strand.
CCATTTCACTATCACATCGGAAACAGTGGACCTAGGAATGTTTTAAGAGTGTGGAAATCTCGCATGCAGATGTAGGACACAAGTGACACCCAATCACCTGACCACGTTCGAAGGTTGTGAGTTCTGCAGGGCGCGCAATTCTGCTCTATCACAATGTCTAATGGCTACTGAGATCGCTGATATGGAGTACCTGGCAGTAGGTGGCAGCACAATGCACCTACCATGAAAAACGGTTTTTTTTTTGGCGGGGGGGGGGGGGGGTCAGGATAACTTTGATCACAAGTGTGTTTGCAACTACTTTTCCACAGTCTTTACACGATATAAGAAAGTTAAGCTTGTACACAGAGAAAATTTCGTCTCAACAAAATAGTAAGTAGTATACTTTACATTTATATTTCCTTTGGCTTTAATTTTGTATTAATGGAACAAGTGTGAAAACACTAATGGTGTGAAATTGAGAATCATAGTACAAATTGCTTCAGAGAATTCGTGTTTAGAGAACAGATGTAACTGCTGTGTTATATTCACCGTCATTTAAAACATGTTTTCAGTCACTTGATATAGTGATCATTCAAAATACCAGTGACAACAGAACTGGACAAGTTACCATAGTGACTTAGATTAGATTAGATTTAATTTCATTCCAATTGATCCGTAGTGAGGAGGTCCTCCAGGATGTGGAACATGTCAGAAAAACAACAATACATGACAAATATTTACAACTAAAACAAATAAGCTAATGTACCATTCCACAGGTCCCAAGTGGAACGATCGTCATTTTTTAATGAACACTAAGAGTCATTTTACAAATACTAATGCACTGAATTTAAAATAAAAAAGTTTTTTATTTATTTATAAGGTAATACAACTACTGTAATACTTATTTACAATGAACACACTACTGCACTGAAATGGTGCAGAAGTTAGATTATATATATATAGACACACACACACACACACACACACACACACACACACACACACACAAAAGATAGTTTGTTGCCTATATACTACAAATAAATGGCATCTACACATGGCAAAACGCACTTCAAAATGAGAATCCTTTCCGATGTACAAAATAAAAATAAAAAAACTTTTGACTGGTAGCATTTATTTATAAATAGAGACCTGATTATATGCATTATAAAAACTTATGCATTAAAATGCTAAAAATACATGAAAAGTGTAGAAAATAGGTAAGATCAAATAATAAAAAAAAAAAAACAAGGGAGTTACTGCGTGTATAATATCTCTAAGTCGAAGCTGTGCATATCAGTTACCGGTACTTGGAGGAGCGCTGGCCACGCGAAAGGTAGATACATTTAGAACGCTGATAACATTTTCTGAATTCTTTCTGGTAGAAAAAAAATGGTCCAAATGGCTTTCAGCACTAAAGAACACGTACCCCAACGAGTTACCACTGGTTTGGGAGGGCAAATGCACATTTGGTAGTTTTCCCTTATAGGTATTGATGCGAGAAGAAGTGTTCAGAAAATTTTCTTTGTGGATGAAATCAGTTTATTTACATTCATAAACATGATACGTACTTCCTCAGCAAGGCGATGTACTCCATGAGCAAAGCACATCACATATATCAAATTGGGATAAAATACTCGGAAGGCTTTTCCTGCGTCAATCATATATGGAGCAGCATCAGAAGTAAACACATACTCCCTTTAATCTGCAGAATATTCTGGTAATATTTCTCTAATATCCTCATTCACAAATCTGGCTATCGTAGAAACATTTACTTTTCCAAGTTCTCTGTAGACCGCTAAATAGGAAGAAGAAGGTTCTTTTAAAGCACCAGCAATTACATTTGCAGATAACGGCCACAAGTGTCTGTAGTTTCGTCAACTAAAATCCAGATAACGCTGTCCTTGAGCTCATTGCGTATTTCTTGCAGAACATTTACGTAAATAGTCGGTATGTAATTTCTGCACAATGTTGATTCATCTGGTATATTTTTAATTAAGAAATATTTGTGCAGGAAGTCTTCGAGGATAGGGTTTGTAATTTTGTGAAGACGAATATTGCTTGCAAAGAATGCTTCACATAGATCCACGTTAAACCGACTTTTGTGACTACCTTTGGACAAATGCGTGCTACTGCAACTTGCTGTTGTCAAAAGTTGTTGCCGTGGTCCTTTCTCCTTCATTCCTGCGATATGAAGACTTCTCTTGACATGCTAGCTCTATTTGAAAGTTTTTTTTTTTTCACAAAACGTTTTCATCGCAAACTTGAAAAAGGAAAGCAGTTCTGTCATGTGTAAATATTCCAGGATGGTCAGCTATCCACGAAACGCCGTTTCTGTTTTCGGGCGGCATGGCGTACAACATGTTACACACTACATGTCGTAAAAACATTCGACTGTCTACAAGTAAATAGAATGCTAAACTGAAACAAGGGACGTGGGACTAAAAGCTTGCGTAGTTTAATATTTGCCAACGTGTACAGTACGACAGCGGAGGGGATTAACCGGGTGCACTGGCGCAGGAACATAGAGTGACTGCCTGTTCCTCTTCTGTAATGATTTCGCTAGGCAGTGGCCTCTCAGTTATCGATTGCACGCAGTTCTAGGTCGCGGTCAATCTGTGAGACATCAAAACCAGATCGAGCTATAGACCTCCCGTCTAAATTTTTAAAATATTGTAAACATACGACGAAAATATGCATCGTCACTAGTTTTTAGGTAAAATCTTCAATAATCGGTGAAAAGGAGTCAAATATTTAAATGCATATGCAACATGCAAATGCATATAATTTCAGTCTCTAAATTATAACCAAACGGAAGAAATAAACTGAGCAGAACATACAGTGAGCACATATACGTATAATAATGTAGATAAAAATGGATGAAAGGTAGACGGAGAGAAACAGTTCATCATATTCCAACCTTGCTTAGATTCAGTATTGTGGGACAGACCACTCATGCATGGCCTCATCCTCTGAAAAAATTGACATGTCCATCCTCAATGTTCAACCTTGCGTATAAGGATAGGTTCCCACCAGTGGGACAGACTTTTTGAAAAAATCTATGCGGTGATGGAGGTAAAGGTCCAAGGAAATCACACCCTGCAACCATTCACCCTAGTGGACCCTCATTTGCGAGTAATGGACGAAATAAAGATTCAGAATTTCACGTCATGATCTATACGTTTAAAAATGAAAGCACTTCACATAGTGGTAGCATAATGTAATGGTGAAGGTATCGACCTCACGTACAGTGTGTTGTTGGTTAGAATCTTGGCAGATGTACTTAATTTTTTTCTATTTTAAACCTTCATCGAAATGACTTTGATCATTATTTTTATTCAGTTAATTGGTGTAATTGTAATTTTTCTATTCATTGGTGACATTATTTTAATCAACGTTTTAATTTCATTTGCTCTTATTTTTTCTTCCTTTCGTTTTTTGCACTTGGAATCTTCGTGCATGTGAATCTAGTTAATTTTATGTATATATCATTATGTTTAAACATTTGAAGATGCTGATCTGTGGGTTAAAAACAGAATGCAAATGATGAAATAATCTGTAAACGTAGGCTTCCCCGGCCGTTGTCACAGTCAATAAAATTCTTCTGAATTTGAGGCCGCATTGTCATCTGTAAATTTAGCCATACACTCTCGGGAAGGCGCTTTGCAACAGTCGCCGAAACGTCGGAATTTTACAGATGACAATGGGGCCTCAAACCCAGAAGAATTTTATTGACGATGAAATAATGGCTGGCCGAAGTGGCCGTGCGTTTAAAGGCGCTGCAGTCTGGAACCGCAAGACCGCTTCGGTCGCAGGTTCGAATCCTGCCTCGGGCATGGATGTTTGTGATGTCCTTAGGTTAGTTAGGTTTAAGTAGTTCTAAGTTCTAGGGGACTAATGACCTCAGCAGTTGAGTCCCATAGTGCTCAGAGCCATTTGAACCATTTTGAAATAATCTATTTATATGACTGTGCAATGGATTCAAGAATGTATAATTCGTTAAAAGATTTACATCTATTTGGATGGCTATCGTCATAGAAACATTCAAAATATACATTCTTATTGCGCTATTTACAAATTAACATAGATGATGATTTAAACGAAAGCAGGGACTATAAGTAAAACGAAATTGAGGCAAAATGAGAAACAGAAATAATGAATGCAATAACATTGATGAGAAGTCAATGACAAAATGAAAGTAATTATATCGAAATTAATAATACCAATAATCAAAATCATATGAACTATGATTCCAAATGAAAAAGGCGGACAGGAAGAGATATGAGTGCAAATGATGAACCTTATACGATGACAAATATGACTGGCAAATGAATAAAAAATAAATTAAAACCAATTAATTGAATAAAAATAATGATCAAAGTCATTTCGATAGAGATCTAATAATAAATAAGTGTATATCACGAGATTTGAACTGCATGGGATGTCAGTACCTTCGCCATTACGCTATGTAACCAGACTGTAGGCCCTTATCAGTTTTAAATCTATACACCATTATGCGAAATATTTACTTTCAAATCAGTGCACACCAGAATGAAAGACAGTACGTTCACCTGCATCCCTTACTAATACTTCGGAAAAGTCGATTATCCACTCTCTGCGACATTTTCTTAAATTGGATGTTGCGGGACGGACCACGTATCTGCGGTCACGTCCTTCAAAAATTGACAGATAAAATTTTAACTGAATCTTTAACTCTCAACAAATTTGTTGGCCAGAAATATTATATGTTACTACAAATGTTGTTGAGTGCGTATTACGCAAGTCACAAACAGTTAAGTTCCACGGGAGCTTATAGCTATTTTGTTAGCAAAATAGGAAAGGTCGTAGCTATAGAGGTTTGTTACTGTCATTTCTTCCTTCTATTTGCTATATGAAATAAACTCGTTATGAGCGCTGCCTCAGACGGCACGCGATAGTTGTTGAGCGTCGTCGGTAGATGGCAGCTCGCACGTTACCTCTTAGCGAGATAGGAGTGCGTCCCACATGTAAACTGAATGCGCGGGAAATACAACTGCGCTATGGGCAGGGATGAGCTAAACTGTGACTTTTCAGTATCAGTGATATCTGCGAATGCTTCTTTCGGTAACTGCAATTCTTAGACGCAGTTTACAATTACAGTTCACGCATTCTACGAATTCTGTTTTCGCGATTTATAACGGTAGATGTGGCGGTCGCAAATAAGAAGCAGTTTCATGAACACGAATGCTTATTTCCCCGTCCTGTAATACATTCCATTCCAAAGATATTTGCTGCAATTCGCAGTCAACTAAATGACGACAGAGCTTACAATCAGGCAATAAAAATTGTGATACGAGTGGCGTATTTTGAAGATTATCTTGGTTGACATGGTTCAGATACGGATCAGACGTGTAGATTTGTGTCCACGGTCATAACTTGCTATACATGTGCGTTTGCCAAGGCTACACCAAGGAAGGGAAAAAAAACATCAGATTCGTGACAGCTCAAAACACATTTAACCACGCAGGTCTACAAAAGGACATGTAAGGAACGTTTTCAATATAATATGGTGTGTTGTAGTGTTGTGGATGTATCTAAGACAATAATGTGTTAGTTTCCTTAAGAACATGCTTAAAATGTATCTCGTTACTTTGTTAATCATGTATTATTTACTTTGCTATATGAAAATGCTTACCACATATCCTATTTCTTTTTTGAAGTGTCGTGCATACAGAGTGTTAAGTTCGTACATTCTCGAAATGGTAGAAGTTTGGATCCCATTTGGAAAATTTACCTGGACAAGGAGTGACGATAAAACTGGAGTTTGCCTTGGCAGGTAAGGAAACGTATTTACAGGTTTTGTTAAGAGTGTACATGACAGGATTTGAGCTGCATGAGAGTTCAGTACCTTCGCCATTACGCTATGTAACCAGACTGTTGTAAGTCATTATCATTTTTAAATCTGTACATCAATACGCGAAATTTCGAAATTTTTGGTCTTAAATGAGTGCCCACCATGGTAGAAAGGCTGGAGGGAGGTTCAATATTGCAAGGGCCTCATGGTAGGAGCACTCAATGCATCCCAACAACAGTGCATAAAAAGATAGTTTTGGTGATCCAGTTGTTAAACTGGAGGGGGCCACAATGTTGCAAGGGCAGATTGCCATATGTCAACCCAGCTTAGACCACAAAGTCCCTTACAGATAAGTCTGTCACCTCACAGATAAGTCTGTCAGCTCAGCCAGTATTCCATGGCATTGTTGTGGGCACTATCACACTCTAGCCATATTTTACAGATGAAAAGAAAGGCTAGAACAATGTTTGTAAGAACCAGTAGTTAACTGTTCGTTACTTTCATGTAGTTTACTTCACTACATACAGTCTTTGGCTTGTAAAGCTTTCCCCCTTTTGTGAATTAGTATGATATGGACAGCGCATTCCGCCCCCCCCCCCCCAAATTCTTGATTCCGGAATACCTGTTAGGTTGAGGAATCAAACTTGTGTTCCCGTTATGGTGTAAAGTCTTTGCACAATTATGAGATGCAATTACTTTGATTTTAGTTGAGAATTAGATGTATATTCTTCAGAAAAGCAATTGATATTTATATTTTTAGAGTTGCAAGCAGAACTCTGGACATTTCAAAAGAAAGGACATGTGTCTTGTGATTGCCATTGATGGCAATGCATTGCAAAGTGCTCACATGCCGCCGGCCTCTTGTTTGGTATGTAGTTGTCATGTTAGGGCTTTCCATTCACTGGTACAGTTGACAATTGCAGGATGGTTGTTAGTGCATGTATATGTGCTGCAGTATGTTTCCTCAACACATCCGCCCGGGCTAGATGGGAATTAAGACGGAAATGGGAAGGCCAGACCATTTGCCAAATATCTGCTCAAGAGATCTCTTGTACATGTGCTGTTTCATGAATTTGTCATCCAGAAAAATGAAGTCAGGGCCGAATGCATTTCTGAAGAGACAAACACCTTGAAGGAGTAGAGTGTGACAATGATGTTGCAACATTAAGGCTCTCCATACCATAGCAACTAGACCACTGAAATGATCATGTTCGACAATGTTCCTGGGTGCATTACGTGTGGACTCATGGTAGCAGCACTTAATGCACCCCTACAACACTGCCTAACATTATTCTTTTGGTGGTATAGTTATTATGCTGGAGAGAGGCACAATGTTGCAGGGGCACACTGCCTTCAGATCTTTCAACACAGTACACTCACACTTCAACATCATTCTGACACTGTACTCCTTCCCAATGCTCGGTTTTTCACGAACACATTTGACCATGTCTTCCTTTTTATGGATGACCATACGTGACCACATTGAACAATGGAGGTGGAGCTCTTGGAACAGTAGAAATTCAGCAAATATAGTGGCGTGCCCTTTCCCCCGGCTTAAATCTGATCAAGCATGTTGGGAGGGACGCATTACAAATTTTTCAAAAGGCTCTAAGCACTATGGGACTTAACATCCGAGGTCATCAGTCCCCTAGACCTAGAACTACTTAAACCTAACTAACCTAAGGACATCACACACATCCATGCCCGAGGCAGGATTCAAACCTGCGACCGTAGCAGCAGCGCGGTTCCGGACTAAAGTGCCCAGAACAGCTCGGCCATAGCGGCCGGCGGACGCATTGCAGTATGGTCACAAGCACCAATGACCATCCAGCTGTTCTCAACTGCACAAGTGAAGGAATGGGACATCTTATCAAGAGAACTCCCTACCAGGCTCGTGAATAATGTGGGAGGACATTGCAGAGCATTCATGACCATCCTTGGTGATCACACACCCAATTAAGAACTGTGTCCAGTCTTTTGTATTGTCCAGGGGGCCATAATAAATGATGGCGACTTCAGGGTAGTTATTATCTTTGAATGAATGCAACATTTATGGTTATGTCATACTGTATTTCTTTCAGTTACCTCCGGTACTGTAGTCAAGTAGTAATTTCTGTATATAGTTTCATGGAGCTACCTTACTTGGCATTGACACATAAAGTGAAAGTTAATTTTTTTTATTTTGAGCTTCTCGTCATTACAGAGGCTTATCTCCAACATAATAATTTGCTCGGAAATTACTATACAAAGAATGAACGTTATTAAACTATATTTTCAAAATATTCCTCGAGCTGTATCGATCTTGTGTGTCCTCTTTGTCTGCGCCCATTCTCCTCATTGTGTGCTGCACATTTTGGAGCCAGGTGGTCATAGGTCGTCTTCTTCTCCCCACCACTTCCCACCCCAGTATCAATTCTGGTATTCTGGCTTCCTCCATTGGTCGTAGATGCCCATACCACTGAAATTTCTTCCTATCCATTATGTCATATATTCTTTGTTTTATTTCCATTCTCCTCATTATTTCGGTGTTCCTTATCTTCTCTTTCCTGGAGATTCTTGTCGATCTTCTCCAGAAGTTCATATCTAGAGCTTGTAATTCTTTAACTTGCTTCAGATTAATTGTCCAGGTCTCCATTCCATACAGAACCACACTCTCTAATATGGATTTGTAGATTAATTTTTTAGTTCTGCTCATTACATTCCTTCTCCGTAAGACTGAGTTAAGCATCCCAATGACCTTCCGTTCGCTACTAATTCTTTTATTGATTTCTGACTCTGATTTTACCTCGATTCTTAAGATGGATGCCAAATATCAGAAAGTGTTTATCTTTTTGATTTTCTTTCCTTCAATGTATAGCTCAACTAAATCATTAGTCAAGTATTCTGTTTTTTGGTAATTAATCTTCAAACCCTTTTTTTCCTTATATTTTTCATGCCAGTGTAGTATGAATGTATGGGTGTGTGAATGCTTTTGGGGCCCTTTTGTTGTTTAATGTGGCGTGAAACTAATATGTGTTGTACAATCTGTTGCATGTACAACATTATCACCATAACAAGATCCTGAAGAGTGTGGCCTGCTGCAATTGGCAACCTACTGTATTCGTCAACCTGAAGATGTCCTCAAGAGAGTGTAATAAATTATAAATCAGATGCAAGAGAGATTGCCAGGTGTCATCCTGTTGTAGGTTTTTTTAAAGGCGACATTTTCCCAGTAACCTGGGGGGAGCGCCATGTAAAGGTTTGTCCCTTTCACTTTAACAGAAGCCACATTCCTGACATTCTACCAGAAAAACAGCTTCTACCAAAATGTGTATTAATTCAAAGTGTGCAGTACACATACTATGTATTGTAGAACCCAATGCTGAGATGCTGTTTGATAACACACTAAGTCACTCCAGTATCAACACCTGAGTTCATTAATACTATGAAATATCAATGTGTCTTTTTAAAAAAAAAAAAATTGGAGATTATTTTGTGTTGGAATTACTCCTCGCATCAAGCAGCAGGTGACTAGACATATTAAAAACATAATTAATGCTCAAACTATCATGTTTTATGGTTTAATAATGCAAATGGTAAAAGCAAGGTTGTGTCTCATTTAGTGTTGAAGTAATAATTGCATTTATGAAAAATTCAAATGAAAAAAATGTTAATACTTTTGGACAGAGTCTACGATTCATCAGTCTTCTTGTGAATATTATGGATTGTAATGTGATTATTGTATGTAATCTTATTGGTACAATGAATTGGTTGGTTGGTTGGTTTGGGGAAGGAGACCAGACAGCGTGGTCATCGGTCTCATCGGATTAGGGAAGGAAGTCGGCCGTGCCCTTTCAGAGGAACCATCCCGGCATTTGCCTGGAGTGATTTAGGGAAATCACGGAAAACCTAAAGCAGGATGGCCGGACGCGGGATTGAACCGTCGTCCTCCCGAATGCGAGTCCAGTGTCTAACCACTGCGCCACCCCGCTCGGTACAATGAATTGATGAGTCTTGTAAGGAGTATGAAAATAAATTTCTGTTGTTCGATAAAGAAGCATTCAAGCTGTTGGTCAACTGTTCTGTTTGTGCTAAATAAACATGCACCTCTTTACTGCGTTCAATAGTGCCATCAGGTCCTAATAAGGCATTGGTGATGCCTTATGATTGTTGCTAAAAGTATTATGTTTAACTATAGAACAACTTTATGAAAACTGCACACATCTACTCAAAAAGCCCAACAATTGATTTTATTGGTGTTGAGTACACAATATGCATTACATATTCCTGTAGTAAAAAGTTAGAGATGTGGTCAGGGAAACATATGTGAGGAAGTTGGTGTCTACTTCTATTTGCTCACCAATTGAAAGCAGTACAATACTCGAATGGGGGAATGTGACTGTACAACCATCTTGCATGAAGAATCAAATAAAGAATGTTTTGGAACTGCTGAATTATTTAAACAGCAGTAAGTGTTTGCTACACAAAGCATGTCACTATTTGACAAACTGTGTATGAAAACATTACGTCTAAAAAGGACTGTGGGCGACTGTATTTGCCACTGTTGTACTTTGCAGTGGAGAGTGGGACTGTGTTCTTGCATAGAAACATTTTGATGTGAAATCAAATATGCTCATCATAGCATTTTCTTGTGGTAATAAATATGAAACTAATTTTCTGAAAGTGGACACTGTTCTGACACATCTTTTCATTCAGACTATTGAAAATGCTAGAGTAGGTGATATAAGACAAAAAATAGTAAGGAAAAAATAAGGCTGTAGATCGGAGCACAAGGCTAAAGAACAAATACGCAACAACATAAACATACTGATGCTATTCTATCTTTTACATGGTACTTAAGAAAAATAAAAAATCAGTACACTTATGTGGCAAATGGCACTGGATTACAGAAAGGAAATTGGGTTAGTATACTTTTGTAACTAGCAGATAAAAAGTGAAAAATGTACTTGTAATTTTCAGTCAAGATAGTACATTGATAACTGTAGATTAGGTTAAGTAATAGAGAAATCCATAGTTTATGGGGCACGGACCGTATGAAGTAAGTTACTACTGGTTGATCAAGATGGACAAGGGACTGAACAAAAAATTGACCACCTTAAAGGAATGGAATAGAGGAATGGATAAAAGTAGTTTTTTTCTTTGTGTATTCATAAATATGACTTCCAATGTTAATATTACTCTTAAAGTCAATAAGGAATAAATGTTTGGAAAATATAGAATAGTACGAACACTATTAAGCACAGTAGTGTAATTTTACCTTTATTTTTATGAAAATTATATGAATGCTCAGGTCTAAACTTTGGAACTGGAAAGAAAAGCCACTTTCAACCTACAGAAGAATAGAAGTACAAACCACTTGAGAAAAACCAGCAAAGAACGTTGTAGTGAGGGTCAAGACCCAGACATTTATACATTTTTTAGCATAGGCTGGTGCGCTGACAGAAATATAGAAGTGAAGAAGGTATGATCTATGCGGCAAGCCATGGAAGGTGAGTTATAAAGGTAAGTAAAAGACGCAATGAACGGAAAATGAGCTGCAAACATAACTGACTCAACCAGATCAGTAGATATTGTCAATTTAATTGGAGAATAACAAACAATACATACTTACATCTGTAGTTACGTATGTGAAGATGTCACTAACCAAGGAGGAATAGGGAAAGAAAAGTTAAATAATTTTCTCTGTTCTAGATTTGTCTGTTGTATATAGTTTTTATTAATATTAGTGTTTGTATTAAGATTTGAAACAATTAATTGGTAATTACTGTGAAGGTTGTGCATGTGACAGGAACATACAGGTGCATACAAGTTCTATACGAGAAGACCACAGCTCGTCATCCAGGTAGTATGTACAGAGCAGTCTGTAGAACTGAAAACATCCAATGAGTTTACAAGGAGAATTTAGAAAGTAGTTTGAATAAGCAATGTGACTGGCAAATTGTGGTGCATAACATGAAATAGATACGTCTGATGAACATCGGCATCACCATAGAATATACCTGATAGCTGACTGACATTGTGCTTTGGAAAAAAAAATTGACAAAAGAAACTTAACAAAAAAATTGAAAGTTCAGACGATGCAGGAACATATGGGGTTCAAAACTACGTGAGTGATCTTACGATAATAAAACAAGACACGATATCCTTATAGAGGGCAGTACCAATTTTTTAGCTATTCCATATAGGATTTTGTCTAGTTTGCTATTATTTTATTTAATGGTCTCCCTTATTATGAATTTCGGCATTGCCATTACCAGATTTATATGAAAGAGGAACAAATGTGAGAAGTAAATGGTAAAATACGTAAGTTTAGATAGAAAATGACTTACCAGTAATGAAGAGAGATTAAAAATCGTTACAACATAGCTTGCCAATGAGTACAAGTATACAAGTAACTGCCAACTGAATATCATATCAAGTAATTGCTGTAACAACTGGCCTCCAGATGGCGGTAGTAAAGTAACTCTCAAATAATTGAGAGCTCTTCCTCCGAGTACTGTGACTCACAAATATTTTTAGTCTCCGCCACAAATGTTTTAATGACTCGAATTTTATGTTTGGGATGGTGAATGGAATTTTTATGAAGTTATCTACTGTCTGAGTTAGTTCTCTTTAGAGTTTGTGCTCTCAATTCCCATCAATTCCTAATTACCCTGTAAGGTGCTCCAGCTCTTTGTTATGTAGGTGCCTACCAAAAACCAATATTGGTGTTACAGTTAGATTAGATGTTAAAGGTTCTTTTTCTTAAATGAAATGTTGTAATATCAGTGCTTAACTATGGACATATGATTTTACAATTTCATCCGTTGCGTGTAATTTGAGTAGAGAGTAAAATTTTATGCTGGCTCGTGAACATTATAAGAAAAGGTAAATCGTTTTGTAGTATTAAATTTCTCATGTTATGTGTTCTTTAACATTCAATGATGCTTCCATGTTCTGGTAAGTATGAAGGTTAATTATGAACTATGGTTTGTAACAGCCTTGACTAACATTCGTTGTGTATTAAACTACTTCACTGTTAATAGATACTTTTTGTTACATAGTTTTAGTCATGATAGAAATTTTGGATTGTCATCAAACGTCGGTAATTGGAAGATGTTAATTAGACTGTCATGTTAATAATCACATGCTAGCATCCCAGATAGCATAGTGAAAGTTATTATTCTGATTACGACTGTTGATTTTTAATTTGCAGCAAAAAAATGTCAAATGCACATATTGACACCAATTATAAGTATTGTTGCTTGGCCACAGATCTAATTACAAAATACAAAAATAAAATTTGTCTTCTTTTTCATTTTCCATTGTGAACTTTATATTAGAATTAATATGCAAGTGTCATATAGCCATATAGCCATGCGTATGACTTGACACTCACCATGAGTGATCAGAAGGTCACACTGTCTATTGAGAAAAACATTACTATTTGTTTTCTCTCCAGCAAAGGTGTGAAATCAAGTAACATTTTGGAGGGACTCTAAGCATAGTTCATAAACACAAGAAAGCCGTTAATAAAATTTTTTCACAAGTGGTGATATGTTTTGGAAGTTCCCATACCATTTTATTGGATACATTTGAATACGGAAAAGTATTGGCAAGGAGAACCTGTTCTGGGCCATATCATGACCTGCAATGATTAATAGGTCACTGCTATACCTCAGATAGCAAGAGTGAGTATGGAGTGGAAAAAGTTGGAGGAATGCATTGAAAGTATCGACTTCCTGCTAGGCTAGTTTTGTTAGTTTTGTTTTGGGACTCAAAACGTGTATATATGTTTGATTACCTGCATGGTCGAAGGACAGTGAGTGTGGAATAATATTGCAAGCTGCTGGTTGATGATAAGGATGCCTGCCGCAACAAATGATGCCAGCAGCCAATTCTCAATGTCCTCCTCCTGCATGACAACACGTGGCGTGTACGGCAGCTCTAACTCATGATAAACTCACGAAGCTACATAGCAACTCTTGAACACTCCTTTACACTGTAGAATTGTCACCATTTCAGTACCACATATTTAGTTCATTGAGATAGGAACTATGTTGGGAACACTGGGTAATGTCACTGGGGTTGAACAGTATGTGCTCAGGCTGATACAGGGGTATCCAATTTTTCGTTCCATGAAAGTATCATGAAAAGTATTGTCACGACATTTTGATTTAAATTTTATATGGCGCTTGTAATATTTTAGTTTAATCATGATCTGACCATCATTGTGTTATGATGGACAGAGGAGTCACAGAAATTCGAAAACAACTTTAACAGAAAGGGAAGAAGACCGTAATTAAAGACGCTCCTGGCCTTAATCCTAAATAAACCAAACAGTGACAACTCTTCTGCAGTACAGGCAACATAACATGCAGGCATGACTCCACAATCTTAGTCAGCAGCTGAATGATGTCACAACTCAACGATTGCTTCATGTAGGGGCCAGGTATTCTAAAACCTGCAGTCACTTGGGATTTTGTGCTGGGCAAAGGTTTCATGATAAATGCAAGTTAGGTCAGGGGCCAGTGCTATAGAGAACTCTTTGTAAAACCTAATTAGGCTTCCATCTGGACCTTGTGATTTATTTGTTTAAAATCTTTCAGATGTTTCTCTAGGCCAGGGATGGTTATTACTATGTCGTCCGTAAGATAGTCTGTCCGATTGTCAAATGACGGAATGTTTCACGATTCTCCTATGTGAACGGTTTCTTGAATGTTAAATTTAAAACTTCGGCATTCGTTCTGCTATCTTCAACTGCCACATCACACTGGTGAACTAAGGACTGAATGAGAGACTTAGACCAGCTTAGTGATTATTTTACATAGGACCGCATGCCACAGTAACTTTACGTTCAAGCAGTATAACATTTCCGACCGTTGTTTACAGATGTATAGCGTCCAAAGAAATGATGATATCTCCACAGTCGCTCCAGCTGGATGTCGTTTCTCACTGACCAGCAGCAAACCCTCACCTCCAATACATCGTCATCATCTATTTGTCGGGGAGTAAAGGGTATAATTACAATTGAAAAAGCCCTCGCTTCTTTTATTTTCTCGATTTCACCACTTCCTCGAATCCATTTCGTATATTTGATACTTGTAAATCCAGCCAATACAGTGGCGTCTTACCTGTATATATTTGGACAGCCAAGTTGCGAGTTTCTGTTAGTGCATTTGAGCCTTATGCCACGTTTGCACCCAGATCATACAAAGTTCTCGACTAAGACATAATTGCGAGTGGAAAATACACGAGTACGTCCATTCGGGGTTTATTTTCAAGGGTCAAGCAATCGGGTAGAGAAACGTTTGCACACCATAATGTTATCCCAAAACTGTTCTGTATCGAGTCTAAGCACATTTTAAGTTCTTCTCGCTAAACACTTTTGAGGAGGAACACCCCACGACGGATATGTTGCAGCAGGCGAAATGAGTTTGTTACGAAAAAAAAGTACCTGTTGGAGTGTCAAAGAATTTGGTGACTCAGTGATTCATATTAAACATGTGTCTGTTTAGACTCTACAATATACGAGCGGAAGCTGAATTTTCAAAAGGAATAATACATTATGTAAAAACCTCCTTTAGGCTTAATTGTAAAACATGCTTTATTCCAAGCGAACAATGTATTTCTGTTTGTCCCTTCGATGTACCAACTGTATGTATCTGAAGAACCACTATGACTCCATCGTCATTCACTATTTCAACATCAAGTGTGCAGGATGTCTGTGAATGAAGTGATGGTTTTGTAGGCTAAGAGGAACAGTAGTAGTGTCGTAATTCTAGCAGTGAAATTTGAGAAGTGGTAGTTCATGCTTTAGTAATCGTTATTTCAAGGCTGTCAAAGGAAAATAGTGACTGCGCGATTCTGCTTTATTCAAGAACACAGTAGTGCCCACACACACGAAATAATATTCTAGAGCTTTTACTTCCTCAGTATGTTACGAAAATTAGCTTTGAGGACTACGCATTCACTGAGAAAGAGAATGGTACTGCTTACAACATACATAACTGCGGACCAGTGTGCAGTGATTAGCCCCATGATGTCAGACAGACGTATGAAATCCGCATGAAAATGACACATTCCGTTTAGTCATCGATGAGTCCTCAACCCAACACCAGCAGTTAAATCACGGAACCTAATCAATTATAGAAGCAACAAACCGAAAAACAGTTGATTTTCTTCGTAGATAGCGTGTGCTGCTTGATAATCTCACCATACTTAAAACCACGAGACATGGCTGTCAACTCCGCTGTAAGACACTACAGTGATCTGGTAGGGAGCACAGCTCAATATGTGCAGTGTCAGAATAAGCAAAGCCTAAATGACCAGCAACCATCGAGCCATCAGTATAGACTACTTCTGAACCCTGGGATGCGCCAAGGACGGACAAAAATTGGTGACAGAGGGCCTAAAGATGAACCAAGTGGTGGTGGTGGTTGTTGGGATGTTTAAGGGGGACTAAACAGCGAAGGTCATCAGTCCCCCGTTCCAAAATCAGGCGAGCCGAAAATCTACGGAGCAGGTAAAAACCAAAGGGGGAGGAGACGTCCCCCCAGGCGCTAAAAGCACACAAACGCAGCAACAAACACAACAGACAAGAACAGGACAGAGGAACACCAGACAGAAAGAAACAGAAGAAAGGAAGATGGCCGGAGACTGGTTGACTGACCACGAGAACAAAAAAGGGAAAGAGTCAACCATCTGACGGCACACCAGAACAGCAACAGACACAAGGACAAAAGACACAGAAAGGGAAAGGTGCAGGACCTCCCTAAATCGAACCATAAAAAGGACTACCACAGATAAAATGTAAAACATTGTCAGCCATGGAGGCATCGCCAGATAAAACCAAAGCCAAAGTGCCCGGGAGATCAAAAGATTGCCGGAGTGTGCGCAGTCGAGGACACTCCAGCAGAAGGTGGCCGACCGTCAGCCGGGACCCACACCGACACAGGGGGGGGATCCTCCTGACGCAACAGATGGCCGTGCGTCAGGTATGTATGGCCGATGCGCAGCCGACACAGGACCACCGAGTCCCTGCGAGAAGCCCGCAGGGAGGAACGCCACACATCGGTCGTCTCCTTGACAGCCCGCAGTTTATTCGGGGCTGTCATGCCACGCCACTCAGCAGCCCACATCCCAAGCACCTTACGGCGCAACACCAGCTGCTGGTCGCGAGCCGTAAGGCCGATCTCCAAAGCTCGGGCGTCTATCGCCCCTTTGGCCAGCCTGTCAACACGTTCGTTCCCCGGGATGCCAACGTGACCTGGCGTCCAAACAAAAACCACCGAACGACCAGAGCGGGTAATGGTGGAAACAGACTCCCGAATAGAGGACGCCAGAGGAGAACAGGGATAGCAGCGGTCGATGGCCTGGAGGCTGCTCAGGGAGTCACTGCAGATGACTATGGACGTACCTGAGCAGGAACGCATATGCTCAAGAGCGCGCAAGATGGCCACCAGCTCTGCAGTAAAAACACTACAGCCAGCCGGCAAGGAGCGCTGCTCTACATGGGCAGCGTGAGCAAAAGCGTAGGCAGTGCGACCATCAACCAGGGAACCATCAGTGTAGACAGGCTCACAGTCCGAAAATGAGGTGAGGAGCGCAAGAAAACGGAGACGGAGGGCCACAGGCGGAACCGAGTCCTTGGGTCCCTGTGCCAAGTCCAGACGGACGGACGGCCGGGACAAACACCAGGGAGGCGTAGGTGCACGGACCCGGAAGGGAGGCGCAAGAGGGAATGAACCCAATTCCGACAGCAGGGACTGAACGCGGACAGCGACGGAAAGCCCAGACCTAGGTCCCCGTTCGGGCAGATGCAGGACCGTGACAGGGAAAAGCAGGCGACGATTGGGATGGCCCGGCGAGCAATGAACGTGGACAGCATAGTCGGCGAGCAGTCGATGGCGGCGAATCCGCAGCGGGGGAACCCCGGCCTCCACCAGTAGACTTTCCACAGGGCTGGTACGAAATGCGCCAGTTGCAAGCCGAACCCCACAGTGATGTATGGGGTCTAACAACTTCAACACTGAGGGTGATGCAGACCCATAGGCCAGGCTCCCATAATCAAGCCTGGACTGCACAAGGGCTCTGTACAGTCGCAACAGCGTGCAGCGATCCGCACCCCAAGATGTGTGGCTGAGGCAGCGGAGGGCGTTGAGGTGCTGCCAGCACTTTTGCTTCAGCTGAGTAATATGGGGAACCCATGTGAGCCGGGCATCGAACAAGAGTCCCAAGAAGCGGCAAGTGTCCACCACTGCAAGCAGGTGCCCGTCAAGGTAAAGTTCAGGATGAGGGTGGACCGTCCGACGCCTGCAGAAGTGCATAACTCGAGTCTTGGCTGCAGAAAACTGAAAACCGTGAGTCAGAGCCCATGATGCTGCCTTGCGAACGGCTACTTGCAGCCTGCGTTCGGCGACTCCCATAGTCGTGGAGCTAAAGGAGATGCAGAAGTCGTCGGCATACAAAGAAGGAGACACCGACGACCCCACAGCTGCAGCCAGACCATTAATGGCCACGAGAAATAAGGACACGCTCAACACCGAGCCCTGCGGGACCCCATTTGCCTGTGTATAAGATGAACTAGAGGCGGCACCGACTTGCACCCGGAAAGAGCGGTGCAATAGAAAGGTTTTAAGAAAAGCCGGGAGCCGACCACGAAGACCCCACTCATGCAACGTAGCAAGGATGTGATGCCTCCATGTGGTGTCATACGACTTCCGCAGATCGAAAAATACAGCAACGAGATGCTGACGTCGGGCAAAGGCCGTACGGATTGCAGATTCCAGCCGCACCAAATTGTCCACTGCAGACCGGCCCCGATGGAAGCCACCCTGGGAGGGAGCGAGGAGACCGCGTGACTCAAGGACCCAACACAAACGCCGCCCCACCATACGTTCGAGCCATTTGCACAAAACGTTGGTGAGGGTAATGGGACGATAGCTGTCCACCGCCAGTGGGTCCGCACCGGGCTTCAAGATGGGGACAATAAGACCCTCACGCCATTGCGACGGGAACACACCCTCGCTCCAAATGCGGTTAAAGATGGTGAGGATGTGTCGCTGGCAGTCCCTGGAAAGATGCTTCAGCATCTGCGCGTGTATACAGTCTGGTCCTGGTGCTGTATCAGGGCAATCGGCGAGGGCAGCGAGGAATTCCCGCTCGCTGAAAGGAGCATTGTATTTCTCAGAACGACGCGTGTGGAACGATAACGGCGTCCGCTCGGCTCGCTCCTTGAGAGAGCGAAAGGCGGGGGGATAAGTTGCAGTCGAAGAGCTCTGAGCAAAGTGCGCAGCAAGGTGTTCAGCAACGGCGGCAGCGTCCGTGCAGACAGCGCCGTCCGAGGAGAGCCCATGGACACCCATAGGGGTCTGGTGTCCATAAATCCGCCGTATCTGGGACCACACGAGCGAGGGGGAGACACGGGAGCCCAAGGATGAGACATACTGCTCCCAGCACTCCTGCTTACGCCGTGTAATAAGACGACGGGCGAAGGCATGTAGCCTCTTAAAGGCGATGAGGGTCTCGAGAGATGGGTGCCGCCTATGACGCTGGAGGGCCCGCCTACGGTCGCGAATAGCCTCAGCAATCTCCGGCGACCACCAGGGGACAACCTTCCTCTGAGGGAGTCCAGAAGAGCGAGGGATGGCAGCCTCGGCCGCCGAAATGATGGACGTGGTTAAGACACGGACCACCTCGTCAATGTCACCCTGTGGGGGAGACTCAATGGTTGCCGCGGAAGTAAATGCCGGCCAGTCAGCCCTGTGGAGAGCCCAGCGGGGCGGGCGCCCAGAAGAATGACACTGGGGCAGTGACAAATAGATGGGAAAATGGTCACTACCACACAGGTCAGGATGCACTCTCCAGTGGAGGGATGGGACAAGTCCGGGGCTGCAAAGAGAGAGATCGATGGCCGAGAACGAGCCATGAGCCACACTGAAATGCGTGGGAGCACCGGTGTTCAAGAGGCTAAGGTCGAGCTGAGCCAACAAATGCTCCACGGCACGACCGCGGTCATCGGAGACAGTCCCACCCCATAGAGGGTTGTGGGCATTGAAATCGCCCAGCAACAAGAAAGGTGGCGGCAGTTGTGCTATCAGAGCAGCCAGGACGCGCTGCGCGACAGCACCATCTGGTGGAAGGTAAATACTGCAGACGGTAATAGCCTGTGGCGTCCACACCCGTACAGCGACAGCCTCTAAAGGCGTCTGGAGAGGGACAGACTCGCTGTGCAGAGTGTGAAGGACATATATGCAGACGCCACCAGACACCCTTTCATAAGCTGCCCGGTTCTTAAAATAACCCCGATAGCCATGGAGGGCGGGGGTTCGCATTGCTGGAAACCAAGTTTCCTGCACAGCAATGCAAAGGAAAGGATGAAGGCTGATAAGTTGACGGAGCTCAGCGAGATGGTGGAAGAAACCGCTGCAGTTCCACTGGAGGATGGTATTAGCCATGGATGGGAAAGGCGTGAAGGGACTGGGGGGGGGGGGCAGATTACGCCTCCGAGGCCCCTGCTGCTACTGAGTCACCACCTGGAGAACAGCCAGCTAGTGCGTCCGAGGGACTGGCGAGATCCATGTCCTCAGCGGACGCCAGAATCTCCACCTCATCCTCAGACGCAGAGCTTGTAGGAAGCGGTGGAATGGGCGCCACCGCAATGTCGGTAGCCTTGGGGAGTTTCTTCTTCTTCTGCTTCTCGCGCTGTGCCTTTGCTGGTTCAGGCTGCGAGGGCGTCACTGGGTCAGCCTCTGGGACAGACGACGACCGTGTGTCCCGACGACCAGGGACCGGCGGTTGTTTGAGCCACTTGCGGCTGTCGGCTTTGGAACCAGTCGGAACTTGTGAAGGGAGGTCCCCAAGGGACCTCTTCCTGACGAGAGTAGCCGAAGAAGTCTTACGCTTCTCCGGCTGGGAAGGGGGGACTGATGTCCCCGATGGTTGGGGGGGGGGGGGGTGTTGCTCCTGAAGTAGATGGAGCAGGAGCAACAGGAGGTTTAGCGCCCCCCACCATCAAGGGGGCAGGTGTGGCACTTCGACTCTGAGAGCTGACTGGAGCAGATGGAATTGTAGGAGTGACAGTTGCGGCATAAGAAGCCGTCATGCGCACTGGGTGAAGCCGGTCATATTTCCGCTTCGCCTCAGTGTACGTCAGGCGGTCGAGAGTCTTTATCTCCATGATCTTCCGCTCCTTCTGCAGAATCGGACAGTCCGGCGAGCAAGGCGGATGGTGCGCACCACAGTTCACACAGATTGGAGGTGGGGCACAGGGATGATCAGGATGGGATGGTCGACCGCAATCGCGACAGACGAGGTCGGAAGCACAGCGTGAAGACATGTGGCCGAACTTCCAACACTTGAAGCACCGCATCGGGGGAGGGATATAAGGCCTGACATCACAACGGTACACCATTACCTTGACCTTCTCAGGTAACATGTCACCCTCGAAGGCCAAGATGAAGGCACCGGTGGCAACTTGACGATCCCTCGGACCCTGGTGGACGCGCCGGACGAAATGGACACCTCGGCGCTCCAAGTTGGCGCACAGCTCGTCATCGGACTGTAAAAGGAGATCCCTGTGGAAGATAATGCCCTGGACCATGTTCAGACTTTTATGGGGCGTGATAGTGACGGAGACATCCCCCAGCTTAGTACAAGCGAGCAAGGCCCGCGACTGGGCGGAGGATGCCGTTTTTATCAACACCGATCTGGACCGCATCTTTGACAAGCCCTCCACCTCCCCAAACTTGTCCTCTAAATGCTCGACAAAGAACTGAGGCTTCACGGACATAAAAGATTCCCCATCAGCTCTGGTACAGACAAGATATCTGGGCGAATACGTTTCACTTTCATTCAACGCCTTCCGTTCCTCCCATGGTGTTGCCAGGGATGGGAACGATTTGGGGTCATAAACATTACCCTTAAAATGAGCCCTCGAACGCTTAGAGACTGCTGACGGCTGGCCGCCAGCGAGAGATGATGTACCACGCTTCATTGCGGGTCATCCGCCCTGATGCCACCTACTCCGACCAAGGGCCCTCCCCACGGGCGCCACCCAGCCGCAGCAATAGCCACCTGGCAGGACGGCCATTGCCGGGAGTCCTGATGCCCCAAGGAGATGGGTATCTACTCCTTGGCATACGTGGGGAGTTAACGGCGCAGGCATCAGTAGAGCGATCCCTGTGTTGTCAGGGGGCTACAACCAAGAGGGTACATGGCGGCCCCACCACAACGGGCTGGCTACCGTGCTGGATCTTAGGTGCAAAACTGTCCAAGGTCGTCGTCGCAGTTAAAAGAAACACTGCAGAGTGCAGCGTGGTAATCGCCCAAGAGATCGAAAACGAGCGGGACACCATTGCAACGACGAGAAAGCCGGCTAAAGGTCTAATTGCACGACGGATACAGTGCACCACATAAGGCGCCCTTCCCCAATTGGCTCGCTCTTCGGAATAATTTAGAAACATGGAGGTCAAACCCGAGAGGGGACCATCACATAAGGCCGAAATATTTGAGACTCCTTTTAGTCGCCTCTTACGACAGGCAGGAATACCGCGGGCCTATTCTTACCCCCGAACCCGCAGGGGGGATGAACCAAGTCTTTTGGACCCAGTAATAGGTAAAGACGAGGCTGTTGCTGAAGGATGCACCATGCAGAGGGGATGTGGTAGACGAAACAACTTGAATTCAGAAAGGAGGGACCAGACATTGATTACAATCGTAATAGCCGGCCTTGTGGCCGAGCCGTTCTAGGCGCTTCAGTCCGGAACCGCGCTGCTGCTACGGTCGCAGGTTCGAATCCTGCCTCGGGCATGGATGTGTGTGATTGCCTTAGTTTAGTTAGGTTTAAGTAGTTCTAAGTCTAGAGGACTGATGACCTCAGATGTTAAGTGCGATAGTGCTTAGATCATCGAAGACCAGTCCTAAAATGTGTTAAGTGTCCACCACATTGAGTAGTTGGTCGTCAAGGTAAAGTTTCGATTGTGAGTGAATGGTATGGCGTAGGCATAAGCACATGACACGAGTATTGGCAGCTGAAAACCGAAAGCCATGGGTGAGGGCCCATGCCTGTTCCTTTCGTATGACGCCTTGGAGTTAATGTTCGGTGACGCCATACTAAAAGAGCAATAGTAGAGGCAAAAGTGATCAGCATACAAGGAGGGTGATACTGATGACTCCACAACTGCTGCTAAATCATTGGTGGCTGCTAGAAATAGGGACACTCAGTACAGAGCCCTGCAAGATACCAGTCATTTGGTTATGGAGAGAACTATTGGAGGCACTAACTTGAACCTGGAAAATACGAGGAGATAAAAATTTCTGGATAAAAATCGGGAGCGGACTCTGGAGACCCCATTTGTGCGTGGATGTAGTGTCGCCATGTGGTGTCGTAAGCTTTTTTTTTATGTCAAAGAAGACGGCTACAAGTTGCTGACGACGTGTAAAAGCTGATCGTATGGCAGACTCCAGGTAAATCAGATTATCAAAGGAGCCAACACAGCTACTGGCTCACCATGCGTTCAAGCAACTTCCAGAGAACATTGGTGAGCCTAATAAAGCGACAACTGTCCGTCTCTGGAGTTTGCTTACCCGATTTCAGTACTGGGACAATGACGCTTTCCCGCCATTGCCAATGGAACAGGGCCGTGGTCCAGATGCAGTTAAAGATGGAAAGGACACGGCGCAGACAGTCCACAGACAGTTAATTGGGCACTTTGTTTAGGATGTGGTCTGCTCCTGGGGCTTTATCAGGGCTGTGGCACTGATGAATTCCCACTCTCTAATCTGGATAAAATGTGGTATACAATCTGGCAACTAATCTGAGCCCACCTAAAACTAGTGTATGAAGATGGTATCTGTTCTTTCGGACATGACCCAAAGAACAGATACCACCTTCGTATAGATAAGGCTTACCGGACAATGATTTTCTTCAGTGCGAATGCACTCACATCGCCCGAACTGTTACAGGAATCTGTAGGTTGACTGCCGTGGGTATTGAGTATAGTGGGCAGGGGCACTACAAATGTGGTGTTTGTACAGTAAGTTGGGAATGTGAGTCTCACGAGGAGTGTGGCAGAGATAAGTCCCTGCAGTTGCACTATCTTCTGTTTCCTCGGTGGCTCAGATGGATACAGTGTCAGCCAATTAAGTAGGAGATCCTGGGTTCGAGTCCTGTTCGCGGCACACATTTTCAGCTGTTGTCACTGATATTTATTAATGTCTGTAAGCAGCTAAAGGTCTGGATATCGTTATTTCATGGAACTAGTGTGTCACAAATCAGGTAATCCTATGTTGTCTGAAGTACCTCTAGAATTATTGTCATATGGTCTTTAGGTAGCAGATTTTCCATTACTTGCATAGTTGATTAAGTTATTTTGTACCTCATGTGAGAATGGAGTTACTTGTGTGGTTCTGTGTTTCCCTGCTATGGAGTTTACTACCTTCCAGGCTGCTCTGCATTAGTTGTGAGACTTTTCAGTAGATATATCATTCGCTCTCCTCTTTGATACTTGCATTTTTGTCCTGTATATATTTTTTATTGCTCTATATTTCTGCATCATTACAGGATCACCAGCTTTTGTCATTGTGTGAGTATTTTCAGATAAGGTGTGTAGTGTATTCTCTTTGACTGATGTATAATCAGTTTTGACAGTTTCAGTTGTTTGTGGTTATTAGGTAAGTTAGTGAGAGGATCAATAAACATATCAAAGGCACTGTCTATGTTGTCACAGTCACTAAAATTTTCCCACTTAACTTTTGATAACGTGGCCCTTAAATGTATGTAGTATGTGTACCATTCTGAACTACTTGTTGTTTTACATTACAATAAACACTTTCAATAGTCATCCATTAGGCTAGATGTTTTGATAAGATACTGTCTTGTTGGACGTTCATTAATAAACTATGAACTTACAGCTTGTAAACACTTCAAAAAACACACAACACTTTGAGTTTTACAGCTAATGTCTAGATTAATGTGTCCAATAAACACAAGCTCGAAGTTGTCGCTTGTCATCTCTAGGAACTTAGTGAGAATCTCATCATGTTAAGTAAATACAGTAATGCGAGACCGTGGGTTACATTAGACACACAAGTATTAGCTTAATAAAGTTTCCATCATTTCAAAAGCTTCCTCTTGAGAACACATTTCAACATTTAATATGTCACAGCTAATATTCAGCAATTCACTTTCCAAAACAGCAACTCTTCCATGGCTAAATTTAGTTCTACAGAAAGTACTTGCTAGCACGTATTCTTCAGAAATGTAAAAGGCAGATTAAGCTTGTGTGAGCCAGCGGTAACTGATAAGGAAGCTATGGCAGGGGTTTGTATTTATGTTGTGATTCGCCGATCATTCAAAGCGCCGCGGCGCAATTACGCGCGTCCTCTACGTGCGGCGCAGTCTACCAGCCATGCAGCAGCTGCGCCACCTACGCGGCCAGCCGAGCAGTGGCCGCTAGACTGGGACTCAGTGCTCATTCGAATGCTAACGTGTACACATGTCTTGCTTGTCAACTTACTCTGTGACTTATATGTGTTGTGTTGATTTGAAATATATTTGTTAAACTTGACTTTATAACAATTGGCGACGAGGTAGTGGATTTTCCCTTCTCACCGTTGACCCACAGGGTTCCATGGCTACTGTCGAGCAACTATTGCAAAATATCCTTGAACGGCAAACGCTTCTAACAGCGGCGATTCGCGATTTCGTCGCGGCGTCAAAAGCGGGGCGTTTCTCGTCGTTGGCTGTACCTCCTTTTCCTCCTTACGACGAGACGGCGGAAGACTGGTCTGATTATGAAAAATGTCTTCGACAGCACATCTTGGCATTTCATGTCACGGGCGAACAACCATGTAAGTCTCTGTTCCTTTCTTGGATTTCACCTCAAATGTATCGGTTGTTGTCGCAACTGGCTCCTCTGAAGGATCCTGCATATTTGTCCTTTGCTGAAATGTGCTCACTTCTGTCTGTCTATTTTCAAAAGCAAACGCATGTGGTAGCTTCTCGTGTTGCTTTTTATCGTTGTCAAAAACAGCCACATCAATCCTATCGCGCTTGGGCTGCTGAACTTCACGGCCTCAGTCGAAAGTGTGAATTTGTTACTGACGTTCGCAAAGAATCCTATGCCGATTCCATGGTACGGGATGCTATTATCCGGTCGGCGCCCGACAAAGAAGTTCGGCAACGTGCCCTTCAGTTGGCGAATCCGACTCTAGATGAAGTTCTCTCCATTGCGCAGTCTTTTGAAATTTCTCGCGCCGCTGGGGCGGAAATAGAGGCGTGGGGTGATGGAAATACCACCTCTGTGCGCTGTTGACGACGCGTGCGGCTCGTTCCCGCCGGCCGACGTGGCCGCAGTGCGCTCCCACGCGCAGCCTCGGCCTATCCGTAAACAACCCGCTAAGAAACTGCAGCAAAACCCCCGGCAACTTCCTTCATGTCCGCGGTGTTTTACGAAACATTCACGCGAGGATTGTCCCCAACGTTGGGCTGTGTCACAATTGCAGAAAGAAAGGTCATGTGTCTTCCGTTTGCAAATCCGACCACATACATGATGTTCATGAACATGACGCTGATTCTGATTCTGTGTTGTCTGTCAATTACACTTCTTCCTTTTCAGAGAAGTTATTCCTCACTGTCCAAATCCTTGGTCGAGATGTTCGCATGCAAGTGGATACCGGTTCTGCTGCCACTATAATTAATTCTCAGACGTATCTTTAGTTGGGTTCTCCACTCCTGTCACCTGTCACTCGGCAATTACGGACGTACAATAAACAGAAGATTTCTCTCTTGGGGCAGTTTAATGCTGAGGTATCTTGCAAATCCGTCGTTCGCACTGTTCCCATATTTGTGGTCGACCAGAGCAACGCAGACAATTTTTTTGGTTTCGATGCCTTTCGCGTTTTTGGGTTCTACATAGATGACTGTCAATATTGTCTCTGATGCTATTCCTTATGCTCAACTGGATTCCTTGTCGACGACATTTTCGTCCCTTTTTTCTCCTGGGTTAGGCCGTGCAAACGACTTTGAAGCTCATATCACGCTCAAACCCACTGCTCGGCCTAAGTTTTTTCGGGCTCGGCCCATTCCTGTGGCCCTTCGTGATCGGGTAAAGCGATGGGTTGGATCGTCTCACTACTTCAGGGGTTTTGCTTCCTTTCACTTCCAGTGAGTGGTCCTCTCCTGTCGTTGTCGTTGCTAAGCCAAATGGTGATATTCTTCTCCGTGGCGATTTCAAAGCCACTGTAAATGCTCAATGCCTCATCGACACTTACCCTATGCCCCGTCCTGAGGAACTGTTCACTAAACTTGCTGGAGGCCAGTATTTTTCTAAAATTGACCTGTCAGAAGCTTATCGTCAACTTCCTCTCGACGCTGCTTCCCGGCAGTTTCTGGTCCTTAACACGCCTTTCGGCCTCTATCAATACCAACACTTGCCATTCGGGGTTGCTACAGCCCCTGCTCTCTTTCAGCGTTTCTTGGAACAGTTATTGCTCCCTGTCCCTGGATGTATCAATTACATGGACGACATTGTCACTGGCTCCACCACTGAAGAACATCTTCAAAATCTCCGCACACTTTTTCATATCTTAAAGACTGCCGGTCTTAAGTGTAATCTTCAGAAATCACAATTTTTTCAGGCATCTATCACGTACTTGGGGTTTCAACTCTCTCGGGATGGTATTCGTCCGCTTCAGCAAACTGTCGCTGCGATCGATGCCCTTCCTTGCCCTACATCTGTTACGGAACTGCAGGCCTTCTTGGGGAAAATAGCATACTATCACAAGTTTTTACCGTCTGCGGCTTCGGTGGCTCAGCCGTTGCATCGCCTGTTGCATAAAAACGTTCCTTTTCACTGGTCCGCGTCATGCGATGCGGCTTTCCAGAAATTGAAGACTCTGCTGAAATAGGCCCCGTGCCTGGCTACTTATCGACCTGGCCAACATCTTGTTCTTGCCACAGACGCCTCTCAATACGGAGTCGGTGCAGTCCTTACGCACCGTTTTTCTGATGGTTCGGAACAACCCATTGCTTATGCCTCCAAAACGCTCACGGATGCCCAACAAAAGTATTCTCAAATTGAAAAAGAAGCTTTGGCCATTATTTATGCTCTTCATAAGTTTGGTGTTTTTTCTCTATGGCTCAAAATTTCATCTTGTTACGGATCACAAACCATTGTTTCCTTGTTTCATCCATCAACGTCACTTCCCGACAAGGCTGCACACCGCCTCCAGCGTTGGGCTCTTTACTTGTCTCGTTTCAATTAAGAGATTCATTTCCGGCCAACGGCTCAACATGCAAATGCTGATTCTCTGTCTCGCCTTCCCATGGGTCCTGATCAGGCATTCGATAGGGACGAACTTTTGTGTTTCCACCTGGATGTTGCCGAGCAGCGGGTTGTGGACGGGTTCCCCATCACTGGGGACAGGCTGGCGGCTGCTACGAGTTCTGACCCTACCCTCTCCCGGGTTTTACGCTGTATTCAGAAGGGTTGGCCAGATCGCCCGTCCGCTAAGACTTCTGATCCGTTGCGGAACTATTACGCTTTGCGCTACCGCCTCACAGCTAGCGATGGTGTTATCCTCCTCTCCACTGACAATGCTTCGCTGCGTGTCATGGTACCTTCGTCTTTGCGTGCTTCGGTCTTGCGCCTCCTTCACCAAGGGCACTGGGGTGTGTCTCGCACAAAATCTCTGGCGCGCCGTCATGTGTACTGGCCTGGCATCGACTCTGAAATAGCACACATGGTCACTGCCTGTGGCCCTTGTGCGTCACAGGCCGCTGCCCCGAAGTCATCTTTGTCGCCGTGGCCTTCGCCTGAGAAGCCCTGGGAGCGCATTGATGCTGACTTTGCGGGACCCTTTTTAGGCACTTATTGGCTCCTCGTAATTGACGCCTACTCTAACTTTCCTTTCATTGTCCGTTGCACATCGCCTACCACCACGGCAACCACCAGTGCTCTCGCCCGCATTTTTTCTTTGGAAGGCCTCCCCTCTACTCTTGTTACTGATAATGGTCCGCAATTTGCCTCTTCCGAATTTGCGGATTTTTGTGCTCGTCACGGCGTTATGCATGTCACGGCCCCGCCGTTCCATCCACAATCCAACTGTGAGGCTGAACGACTTGTCTGCACATTTAAGGCTCAGATCCCCATGGGCGACCACAGCCCGGTTGAGCATTTACATGGCCGACAGCCCCGCACGCTACTTCATCTTCTGCGGCCTCCCACCTCACGGGCGCGGGTGCCTTCCCTTAGCCGGTTCACCGCCGACGACCTCGTCTGGGTACGGGGATATGGCAGGCGTCCAAAATGGAGCCCAGGCCGCATCTTAAGACACCGTGGCAGACACCTGTATGAAATCCAGACGGACACGGGTGTTGCAGTGCGTCATAAGGACCAGCTTCGGCCTCGTGTGCCGGCAACGCCTGTTCCGAATGCCGCTACACCACCTTCGGCTCTACCTGACGCTCGGGATCTTGGCATCTCTCAATACTCACAACGCAGCCCTCTCACCGTCATCGCGATGCCAGAACAAGAACGGACGCCACCAGGAGTCCTGCCCATGCAGGAAGCGGATGACCATCCTCTGTCAGAGCAAATCTACTCGCTTCCTCCTCCATCGCCCATGTCTCCTGTCATATCAACTGGACTTGCAGCAACGGGCAGATTGGTGCAGGGGGGACACAGCAGATTCGACCCCTACGTCTCCTGTCATCTCGACCCGTTATCATCAGGGACACTTCCGTCCGAATGGGAAGCCTCCTCCTCGAGACTTTACGGCGAGTCACACTAAGCCTATGGATGTTAGCCATCTCCAGGACACCTCCATCAAGATCAGTGCAACAATTTCAAAGGGGGGAAAAGTGGTGTGACTCGCCAATCATTCAAAGCGCCGTCGCACAATTACGCGCGTCCTCTGTGCGGCGCTGTCTGCCAGCCATGCAGCAGCTGCGCCACCTACGCGGCCAGAGAGCAGCGGCCGCTAGACTGCTCATTCGAATGCTAATGTGTACACACGTCTTGCTTGTCAACTTACTCTGTGACTTATATGTGTTGTGTCGTTCTGAAATATATTTGTTAAACTTGACGTTATAACAATTTAAGATGTCTATTTCATTCAATTTGTTATTAACTGACTGCACACTAGGAAGATTAGCTACCAACAAGGAAGGTTTATAACTGTTAGGCTCTTCACATTTAGTAATGGCTGTCAGCCCCCACTCAAGAGTTTTAGACCGAATGAGATGGCGCAGTGGTTAACACACTGGACTCACACTAAGGAGGATGATTCAGATCGGCATCTGGGCATCTTGGATAAGATTTTCTGCAATTTCCCTAAATCATTCCCGACAAATGCCGGGATGTTTCCTCTGAAAGGGCATGGCTGATATCCCCTATCTCTAATGACCTCACTGTCAACTGGACGTTAAACCCTCATCTCGCTTCATTCAATAGCTTTAGACGTCAGCTTTACCCAGTCTTCTGGTTTTCCTAAAATCTAGTCACAGTTAGCCTACCAGTGACCATCTTATTATTTGCGTTTCACTCTTGTGTGCATTGATATCTTTTCTATACACATTGGAAGTGCCTAGCTTGAACTGTGGTTGTATGTAACTATTATAAAAAGACATTGTTGTACCTGAGATGGGAGATGTCACAGACGCAGTTGTGGCGCTTGCAACTCTTCACATTTACATGCAATTGAGTAATTTTCAAAATACAGACGTTGTTTTCCACCTTGTGCACTTTACCCTAACCATGATTTGTGCAACATCTCAACATACAATTTTCTATTGCTAATACAACAAGAGGCCGAAAACCTTGTCACATTATGATATAGTGTTATTTGAACATCTTGCAAGAACAGAATGGGATGTGTCAACAGCTGATTATAAGTGTCCATGAAATAGCAGCTACTGCATAAAATCCTGCTCCAGATATAACGACATGTTGCTCAATGTGCTAATCAAAACTGTGGCATAATCCCAAAAGTTGTCCAATTATTCGCAATAGCAGTATGTCACTTGACATATATGCAAACACTCTACTGAAAGTTTTTAGTGACTGATGC
This sequence comes from Schistocerca nitens, assembly GCF_023898315.1. Taxonomy (NCBI): domain Eukaryota; kingdom Metazoa; phylum Arthropoda; class Insecta; order Orthoptera; family Acrididae; genus Schistocerca; species Schistocerca nitens. Next base: position 322,845,672 of record NC_064616.1, read on the forward strand.
AGTTTTTTCTCATGACTTCAGATTTGTTGGCTGTGCCCAGTCTGATTAAAGCATCACTACAGCCTTCATTCCAAAGACAATGTAGGGGAAACTACAGATGCTGTGGTACTGGAAATTGTACCAACTTTTCATGAACCAATGGAACCACAAATAATCTGTGAAAAATCTGAAGAATGATGTCAGTCTTGGCACTCAGTCACCTCACTATGTTTGCCAGCCTATCTGGCATATAGGAAAAGAGTGCTGGCTAGCACTGCTCCTGTCCTAGATTTTAGCCAATAACCTACAAAACTGAGGCCACTTTTTTGTTTCTCTCTTCAGTGGCATATAAATTCCTGTTAGCACATTTAGTAACATTATTTTAGTCACAATATTGGAATGCTGACTTAATCAAACCTGTATCAGATGCTAAATAACTATTGTTCTGAATGATTTGTAGAAACTTTATACATCAGTAAGCATTTCCAAGACTGACTGCACAAGACAGTTTCAAATGATCTGTGTCCTTCAATGACATTATAAAATATTTACTCAGATGTTGCTTTAAGGCACTTCTGCACTGATTCAGTAAATGTCACTGTTCATCCCTTTGGCTGGGAAAAAAGAGACATGTAACCCTGTACACATATTGGTAAGCTTTCATGATTCTGAGAGGTTACTACTTTATTTGAATGTCTAAGGTTGTTCTGTAAATGTGTAACACTCTTGTTCATCAGGAATATAAAGACCTCAATGTCAGGTCACAGAAGTTGACAAACAACACAGTAGTACAGTATACACAAAAACAGTACAGTGTGATAAACTGAAACAATATCAAGTTACAAAGAGTTAATTTTTAGTGAAACAACTGTTACTGTAGCTGTTATTTAAATATAAACAGCATAAATATTCTATTACTGGTTCTGCACTGTTCCATGGTAAATATAAATGGATGCTGTGTGGCTGCAGCCTTTCAATTTGATGCCACCTTGGTGCCTTGTGTATCAATTCTGCTTATTATTTTAAATGTAAATGTGTCAGTGCATGAGAAACATTGTAACCGAAGAGTTCATCTACATGTTGAGTATCCTCTCCTTCAGCATGAAAATACCAGAAGACACACAAGAACTACAATGTCTGCAACAACCTGATGTCTAGCATTCATTATCATCAATCATCCTCCACACATTCCCAAACATGCCCAATCTGATTTTCATCTCTTTCCAAAATTTAAAGAACACCTTTGTCATGTTCATCTTGATAGTGATGAAGCAGTGCAAGCAGAACCAAGACTGTGGCTCCATCAACAAGTCAAACATTCTGCAGTGCTGGTATCAACAAAGTGGTCACTCATTTGGAGAAACATGTTTGTTACCAGGGTGGCTATGTTGAGATATAAATATGTACACATGAAAAACAAAGATGAAGAATGTTAATGATGTTTTTATTTTTATTTTAAAAGGTTTAAGAGTTTTCACATGAAAAATTCAGAGGCATTAATGTATAGAATGGCCTCAAATATTTCAATGATCAAGTAAACTCCATTCCCATTATTACAAATTAGCTATTTTATTTATCACTTCTACTAAATATTTTTTAAATATTAGTTTCAAAGAATTCTTTAATTGAATAGAAAGCATTGTGCTGAAGCCATTTTTCTAGGACACTGATATTTATTTGATAACATTAACAAGCGGAATGTGGAAATATGTCCTAAAATGATATGCTTAAATAATTTTACTTGCAGTTATTATAGACCAGGGAGAATGTCAGTGCATGCAAATACAGACAGCAGCTGTTTCTACTACTGTATTCATGCACATCACATCTCGTGTTAAATATTTACATATTTTCCCGAGCATACATTAAACAATATAGTAGCAAACTAGGTGATGTTATTACATTAAGAGATCTGAGTGGTTTCTAAAGGGCTCCATGGGTGCTAATTCTAATGTGCAATTGATATCTTTCACCATCTAAAAATACATTTAGCGCCTGAGTAATTTTCCCCTACAGTGTTGCCTACTCCAAGTAAGAGTGAAAGGAAGAGCTTTAATAAGTTTCCTCACGGTTGCATGAGTTATATAATAAAAAGAGAGCATAGGAAAGTTTGCTGCGCAGAGAGTGTGTGTGTGTGTGTGTGTGTGTGTGTGTGTGTGTGTGGGCGCGCGCGCGCGCGCGCGCGCGCGCTTTGTAAGAGAGGTTTTTTTGACCAGTAAGCAATCTCATTAATTTCAATGTTTCATTTTCATTTTTGGTTTACTTTATTTTAACGATGATTTCTTGTGTTTTTCATGGTGGTTAAAACACACTTTGTAGGCCTGAAATCAATGTCTAGTGTCTTGCATTTTTTTATATTATATTCTAATATTTTCGTCCTGTTGTTGTCATATCATCAGCAGTACTAGGCGTAGCACAACTGACCAATTATTCATTGAGATTTTTAGTCAACTGGGACTGTATTTTCTTGAGTGCAGTTAATCTCTTTTAATCCCAGGCTGCTTTGTAGTTACTTTCAGAATTTAAAATAAAATCATTTGATTAGCAATTTTTAGTTGTAGGCCTGTATAGTGTCCTAATTTATACAGAGTGTCAGAAACAGTCTGAAAAGCTTGTAAGAGTTTTGCAAGGTGGTTGTGCTGAGAAATAATAGTTAAGAAAAAAAATATATATGTTGCTCCAATTCTGTTATTTAGCATTGATGTTAGCCAATCAGGTCACCACACACACACAAATTGGAGCATTTGTACACATTAAAATGTGGTGAAGTGCAGACATCCATGGATCTGTAAGTTATGACTTGTTCAAATTTTCATTACCAGCTAAAATGTGCCTTTATTGGACATCATAAATTTCAGCTAGGTGAGTAAAAGCAATATTTCTTCAGTTTGGGGAAACCAAGTACTGTGGAAATACTGTCTCTGGTAGGCTGCTTGAATTTGCGCACTGAATGACCTGATGGGCTAACTTCAACAATACATAATGTGGAAATGGCACAACAAGTACAATATTTTTCTTAACAACTGTTTCCCTTCACAGCCTCTCCTGAAACACCCTAGCAAACTTATCAGAATGTTTCTGACCACCATATATATAAATCTTTTCCCACTTTCATTGGTTTTGCCATCTAACAACAAAACTGTGACTATGCACACTAAAAGGTGACATGCCAGCAGCCATTAAACATTGTGTCACTGGTATGATTAACATGAATTTGTGAGTGTCAGCTAGACATTTCTCTTATCATATGTGTTTACTATCAGTAGGAAAATAGAGGAACATTCATTAGTTGTTTTATCAGTACGCAGTATACAAGATCAATATATAACTTGTAACTGATTTCTTATATTTTTTGTGTCAGTCGCAGGAAGAATTCTGTGTGTGCCGTCTTTCTTAGGAGTTGTAAACTGAGTTTCCCATTTCAAGCCATAACATTACATTCTCTGATACTCCTAAAGTTGCTCAAGACAGTTTCTGCGTGCGTTACTAATTACATTGTCAAGGCATGCATGTTGGCTAATACACTTTTCATTGATATAACAGTCTGCTTCCATAGCTGAGTTGTCAGCATGTATGATGGAGATACTGTAGATACTGGTTTGACTTCTGGTACTACTAAGAATTTTTCCTTTCTGGGAAGACTGGAAAAAACTACATTTAGCCTCATGACATCAACTGAGTAATTACTCATTTAAAATAAGTAGCAAAATTGACACACAAGGTACCAAGGTGGCACGAAATTGAAAGGCTGCAGTACACAGCATGTATTTATATATATCTTGAAACAGTACAAAACCAGTAATAGTATATTTATGCTGTTTATAATTGGATAACAGCTACAGTAAGACAGTTGTTTCCATAAAAACTAACTCATTGTAACTTGATATTGTTTCAGTTTATCACACTGTAGTGTTTTTGTGTGTACTGTATTAATGTGTTGTTTGTCAACTTCTGTGACCTGACATTGAGGTCTTCATATTCCTGAAGAACAAGAGCCTGTTAGGCATTTACAGAACAACCTTAAACATGCAAATAAAGTAGAAACCTCTCAGAATCATGAAAGCTTACTGATACATGTACAAGGTTACATGTCTCCTTTTTTTCTAATATTCAGGATGTGATAAATGTAAATCATTTCATTAACTGAATCAGTACAGAAGTGCCTTAAAGCAACATCTGAGTAAATATTTTATAATGTCATTGAAGGACACAGATTATTGGAAACTGTTGTGCAGTCACTCTTGGAAATGCTTACTGATGTATAAAGTTTCTACAAATCATTCAGAACAATAGTTACTTAGCATGTGATACAGGTTTAAGTCAGCATTCCAATGTTGTTGTTGTGGTCTTCAGTCCTGAGACTGGTTTGATGCAGCTCTCCATGCTACTCTATCCTGTGCAAGCTCCTTCATCTCCCAGTACCTACTGCAACCTACATCCTTCTGAATCTGCTTAGTGTATTCATCTCTTGGTCTCCCTCTACGATTTTCACCCTCCACGGTGCCCTCCAATGCTAAATTTGTGATCCCTTCATGCCTCAAAACATGTCCTACCAACAGATCCCTTCTTCTAGTCAAGTTGTGCCACAAACTTCTCTTCTCCCCAATTCTATTCAATACCTCCACATTAGTTACGTGATCTACCCACCTGATCTTCAGCATTCTTCTGTAGCACCACATTTCGAAAGCTTCTATTCTCTTCTTGTCCAAACTAGTTATCGTCCATGTTTCACTTCCATACATGGCTACACTCCATACAAATACTTTCAGAAACGACTTCCTGACACTTAAATCTATATTCGATGTTAACAAATTTATCTTTTTCAGAAACACTTTCCTTGCCATTGCCAGTCTACATTTTATATCCTCTCTACTTCGACCATCATCAGTTATTTTGCTCCCCAAATAGCAAAACTCCTTTACTACTTTAAGTGTTTCATTTCCTAATCTAATTCCCTCAGCATCACCCGACTTAATTCAACTACATTCCATTATCCTCGTTTTGCTTCTTTTGATGTTCATCTTATATCCTCCTTTCAAGACACTGTCCATTCCGTTCAGCTGCTCTTCGAAGTCCTTTGCTGTCTCTGACAGAATTACAATGTCATCGGCGAACCTCAAAAGTTTTTATTTCTTCTCCATGGATTTTAATACCTACTCTAAATTTTTCTTTTGTTTCCTTTACTGCTTGCTCAATGTACAGATTGCATAAAATTGGGGATAGGCTACAACCGTGTCTCAATCTTTCCTGAACTACTGCTCCTCTTTTGTGTCCCTAGACTCTTATAATTGTTATCTTGTTTCTGTACAAATTGTATATAGCCTTTCGCTCCCTGTATTTTATCCGTGCCACCTTTGGAATTTCTGAGTATTCCAGTCATCATTGTCAAAAGCTTTCTCTAAGTCTACAAATGCTAGAAACGTAGGTTTGCCTTTCCTTAATCTTTCTTCTAAGATAAGTCGTAGAGTCAGTATTGCCTCACATGTTCCAATGTTTCTACGGAATCCAAACTGATCTTCCCAAGGTCGGCTTCTACCAGTTTTTCCATTCGTCTGTAAAGAATTCGCGTTAGTATTTTGCAGCTGTGACTTATTAAACTGATAGTTCGGTAATTTTCACATCTGTCAACACCTGCTTTCTTTGGGATTGGAATTATTATATTCTTCTTGAAGTATGAGGGTATTTCGCCTGTCTCATACATCTTCCTCACCAGATGGTAGAGTTTTGTCATGAATGGCTCTCCCAAGGCCATCAGTAGTTCTAATGGAATGTTGTCTACTCCCGGGGCCTTGTTTCGACTCAGGTCTTTCAGTGATCTGTCAAACTCTTCACGCAGTATCTTATCTCCCATTTCGTCTTCATCTACATCCTCGTCCATTTCCATAATATTGTCCTCAAGTACATCGCCCTTGTATAAACCCTCTATATACTCCTTCTACCTTTCTGCCTTCCCTTCTTTGCTTAGAACTGGGTTGCCATCTGAGCTCTTGATATTCATACAAGTGGTTCTCTTCTCTCCAAAGGTGTCTTTAATTTTCCTGTAGGCAGTATCTATCCTACCCCTAGTGAGACAAGCCTCTACATCCTTACATTTGTCCTCTAGCCATCCCTGCTTAGCCATTTTGCACTTCCTGTCGATATCATTTTTGAGACGTTTGTATTCCTTTTTGCCTGCCTCATTTACTGCATTTTTATATTTTCTCCTTTCATCAATTCCAATATTGTTACTAAAATAATGTTACTAAAAGTGCTGACAGGAACGTACATGCTTCTAAAGAGGGAAACGAAAAAGTGGCCTCAGTTTTGTTGGTTTATTGGCTAAAATCTAGGACTGGAGCAATTTCCATTGCCACAGCATCTGCAGTTTCCCCTACATTGTTTTTGCAATGAAGGCTGTAGTGATGCTTTCATCAGACAGGGCACAGCCAACAAATTGGAAGTCTTGAGAAAAAACTGCATCAGTTAGTAAAAAGTTTCAGTAGTGTGTTTGCCTGTATGTTAAGTGACACACTGCTATTGCAAATAATTTGACAACTTCTGGGATTATGCTACAGTTTTTCTTAGCCCATTGAGCAACCTGTGGTTATATTTGCAGCAGGATTTAACACAGTAGCTGCTCTCTCATGGACATTTTGTTCTTGCAAGATGTCATAACAAATGCTCTCCAAAACACTCAACTATCATCTCTTGCTCAGTTCGACACTCTTACAGGATTAATTAACCTTAAGAATCTTTAAGTAACACTATGTCATAATGTGGCAAGTTTTTGGGCCTCTTGTTGCATTAGCAATAGAAAATTGTATGTTGAGATGTTGCACAAATCACAGTTAGGGTAAAGTGCACAAGGTGAAAAAGAACGTCTGTATTTTGAAAATTACTCATTTGCATGTAAATGTGAACATTTGCAAATGCCACAATTGGGTCTGTGACATCTCCCCTCTCAAGTACAACAATGTCTTTTTATAACAGTTACATACACCGACAGTTCCAGCTACTTGATCTCAAGTCCTATTCAAACTCCAAATCAGGAGTTTGATGAAATGGACAGGATCGTTCCTCACTTCCAATGTGTATATCAGAGCCACCAATGTACACAAGAGTGAAATGCAAATAATAAGATGGTCAGTGGTAGGCCAACTGTGACTAGATTTTAGGAAATCCAGAAGACTGGAAAAGCTGATGTCTAAAGCTATTGAATGAAGTGAGATGAGGGTTTAACGTCCAGTTTACAGTGAGGTCATTAGAGATAGGGCACACGCCCTGAATAATTCTGGGATGGGGATATCAGCCATGCCCTTTCAGAGGAAACATACCAGAATATGTCCGGAATGATTTAGGGAAATTTCAGAAAATGTATTCAAGATGCCCAGATGCTGATCTGAATCATCATCCTCCTTAGGACAAAAATGCAAGCATCAAAGATGTATCTACTGAAACGTCTATCAACTAATGCAAAGCAGCCTGGAAGGAACTAAACTCCATAGCAGGGACACACAGAACCTAACAAGTGACTCCATTCTCACATGAGGTACAAAATAACTTAAGCAACTATGCAAGTAATGGAAAATCTGCTACCTCAAGAACATATGTCATTAATTCTAAAGGTACTTCAGACAACATAGGCTTACCTGATTTGAGACATATTAGTTTCATGAAATTACAATGAAATCCAGACCTTAAGCTGCTTACAGACGTTGATAAATATCAACGGCAACAGCTGAAAATATGTGCCCCGATCAGGACTCGAACCCAGGATCTCCTGCTTGCATGGCTGTCACTCTAGCGATCTGAGCCAACGTAGACACAGAAGATAGTGCAACTTCAGGGACTTATCTGTGCCATACTCCTCGCGAGACCCATATTCCCAACTTACTGACCACACACCACATTTGTAGTACCCCTGCCCACTATGCTCATTACTCTTGGCAGTCAATCTACCGATTCCCGTAAGAGTTCAGGCAATGTGAGTGCATCCGCACTGGAGAAGATCACTGGCCGGTAAGCCTTATCTATATGAAGATGGTATCTGTTCTTTTGGTCACGTCCAAAATAACAGATACCATCTTCATACACTAGTTTCAGTTGGACTCAGAATAGTTGCCAGATTGTATACCACATTTCATCCGCATTAGGGAATTCAAGTAATGAAAGTATCTATTGAAACTTCCTGGCAGATTAAAACTGTGTGCCGGACCAAGACTCGATCTTGGGACCTTTGCCTTTCGTCGGCAAGTGCTCTACCATCTGAGCTACCCAAGCACAACTCATGCCCCATCCTCGCAGCTTTACTTCTGCTAGTACCTCATCTCCTACCTCATTCTGGAAAGTACCTATTGCTTCTCAAATTACATGCTGACACATATAATTGATACTATTGTGCCTTCTCTGACTTATCTTATAAATTGTGTGTTTCAAGCTGGAAAATTCCCTGACGTCTTGAATCCACAGTTGGCCCACTTTATAAGAAGGGAGATAAAAGCAATAGTGACAGTTGTAGACAAATATCAATCATTGCCATAACATCTAAGATCAAAGAACACTGCGTGAAAGAGCAACTTTGGAGCTACTCTGAGAACAATAAAGTAATCTTTTCATCACTATATGGCCTTGAGCATAGTTTATCTCATGTCAGACCTGTAATAGATATACTATGCCTGTCTGAGCATCACATTGTGTCTGATATGGAAAAGGTAAATATCAGTGGTTATAAACTAGCTGCACATATGAATAGAGAGAATAAGGTGAGAGGAGGAGTTGCCATATATGTCAAAAGTTATCACTGTGTAGAAAGGTTAGATACAAAAAAGTTTTGTCTAGAGCAACATATAGAAGCATGTGCCTGTCAACTTAAACTGAAGGAGGGCTGTTTTATAATTGTAACAGTGTATAGGTCCCCTTCAGGAAACTTTCATTTATTCCTGGAAAACCTGGATACCTTGTTTTTGCCCTCTGTCATACAGGGGAAAGCAAATTATTATTTGTGGGGACTTCAATGTTGGTTCACTGAAAGAGAGTAATAGGAAGAATGACCTGGAAGTCTTGTTTGGTTCTTTCAATTTGACGTCTGTCATTGATTTTCCTACTCAGGTAGTAAAGTACAGCAGCACATTGATAGATAACACTTTTATAGACCAAGATATGTTTAAAAACATAAAATCTTGTCCTGTTGAGAATGGCCTTCCTGATCATGGGGCTCAGCTAGTTACAGTACAGTTACAGTGGATTCAGTAATTCAAAACTACCCTCCAAAATAGTGCATTCAGTGAATGATTCAACAATTAGAAATTTCAGGGAAAATCTTTGGCAGTTATACTGGGATGAGGTGTACAAGGGACCCAACACTAATTAAAATATAACTTAATTCTTGTTACGCTTGTAAAAGAATTTGAAAATTGTTTCCCCAAGAAGGTAGTTAAATCTAATTATAAGAAACCATGCAGAAAACCTTGGCTTACTAAAGGAATAAAAATATTTTGTAACCACAAAAGGGAACTGCATCTAACAACAAGAAAGAGTAATGACCCAGAAACAGCCAAATATTATAAAAAACAACTGTGCTACATTAAGAAATATTATTAAAAAGTCCAGAAGCATGTGAATCATGTCTGAGATTAATACCTCTGATAACAATATCAAAACAATTTGGAATATTATTACAAGGGAGACAGAGCAACCAAGAGTACAGGATAATGGCATTACCATCAAAGCGAATGGAAACTTGACAAACAACAAGCTGGAAGTTGAAAACCTCTTGAATAATCTTTTTTTAAATGTTGTAGAGAAAATAGGATCTACATGTTCATTAGAAGAAGCAAGGCAGTTAATGGAAGAGGCCTTACCCACACAATTTGGTACAATTGAAATTCCACCCACCTCTCCTTCTGAAATTAGGAAGATAATAAACTCTCTCAAGAATAAAAGCTCACATGGAATTGATAGCATTTCCAGCAGGATAATAAAAGCTTGTTTCCAAGAGATAAGTGAGATTCTTAGCCACATCTGTAATAGCTCTCTCAAGCAGGGTATTTTCCCAGATAGACTGAAGTATGCCATTGTCAAACCACTGCACAAAAAAGGGGTATGTCTGATGCCAACAACTACCACCAAATCTCTCTTCTGACTGCCTTATCCAAAATTAATGAAAAAGTAATGTATTGTACAGTAGCTTCACACTTTTGTAAAAATAAAGTGTTAACAAAATGTCAGTCTGGTTTCCAGAAAGGTTTTTCAATGGCAAATGCTATATATACTTTTACTAATGAAATATTAAATCCTCTGAGTAACCGGAAGTCACCTGTTGGGATTTTTTGTGACCTTTCAAAGACCTCAATGTGTGTGTATATATATAAAAAAAACAAAGATGATGAGACTTACCAAACAAAAGCGCTGGCAGGTCGATAGACACACAAACAAACACAAACATACACACAAAGTTCAAGCTTTTGCAACAAACTGTTGCCTCATCAGGAAAGAGGGAAGGAGAGGGAAAGACGAAAGGATGTGAGTTTTAAGGGAGAGGGTAAGGAGTCATTCCAATCCCGGGAGCGGAAAGACTTACCTTAGGGGAAAAAAGTACAGGTATACACTCGCGCGCACACACACATATCCATCCGCATATACACACACAAGCAGACATTTGTAAAGGCAATTCTCTTTGCCTTTACAAACGTCCACCCGCGTCCGTGCATGTGCGGATGGACACACGTGTGTGTGCGAGCGCACACCCGTCCCCCTTTCCCCCAAGGCAAGTCCCTCCGCTCCCGGGAGTGGAACGACTCCCCACCCTCCCCCCAAAACCCTAATCCCCCACCCCCCATCCCCGACGTGGCAACAGTCTGCCGCGAAAGCCCGAAACCCGTGCATATGCCTGTGCTTGTCCATGTGTCCATCGACCCGCCAGCACTCTCGTTCGGCAAGTCATATCATCTTTGTCATATATATATATATATATATATATATATATATATATATATATATATATAGAGAGAGAGAGAGAGAGAGAGAGAGAGAGAGAGAGAAACATTCCACGTGGGAAAAAATATATCTAAAAACAAAGATGATGAGACCCACCAAACAAAAGCGCTGGCAGGTCGACAGACACACAAACACACACACAAAGGGTCTTTCCACTCCCGGGATTGGAGTGGCTCCTTGCCCTCTCCCTTGGAGCCCACATCTTTTCGTCTTTCCCTCGCCTTCCCTCTTTCCCTTGGAGCCCACATCCTTTCGTCTTTCCCTCTCCTTCCCTCTTTCCTGGCAGGGCTTGAATATATATATACTTATGAAATTTGTTATTTGGATGATCTTCACTACTCAAGGTTAAATCTAACTTTGGCTCAGAAGGGGGTAAATTATGCTGCCACAAAAGTCTGTGGTCACTTACCTAATGGCATCAAAAGTCTGACAGATAGCCATATAGCATTTAAAAGGAAATTAAAAGAATTTCTGAATGGCAATTCCTTCTACACATTAGATGAATTTTTGGATATAGTAAGTGGGTAATTTCCCCACCCCCATTCCAAAAACAATATTAAGTGTCATGTAATATTTTGTGTAATGTAATATCTTGGATAGACACCTGTCAGTAACCTGACATGTTCCACATCATTACAAAGTATCGTATTCATGATCTATGGAACAAGTACTAATCTAATCTCTAATCCAGGATGTGTACACTGAAACTGTACTAGTGACCATGATGTGGTTGTGGCAACAATGATTACCAAAGTACAAAGGAGAACTAAACCTTGCAGACAGATATACATGTTCAGTAAAGAAAATAAAAAAATAGTAGTTTCATATCTCCGTGAAGAACTTCAAACTTTCAGCATATAGCAGGAGCTTCTAGAGGAACTGTGGCTCCAGTTTAAAAGAACAGTTGACCATGCTCTTGATAGATATGTACCCAATACAAAGGTTCATAATGGGAGGGACCTCCATGGTATACATTAAGTGTAAAGAAACAGAAATTATTGCATAACAGGTGTAAAACAAAGGGAAGGGCTACAGATAGGGAGATGATGAATGAAACATGCAATGTGTGTTGCTTAAATGACTACCATAGTGGAATATTAATTGTTAATATTTCACAAAACCAAAATAAATTCTAGCTGCGTGAAAAGGCTGTTAGTGGGACCAAAATTAGTGTACATTCCCTAGCAAATGAGGCAATAACTGAAGTAGAAGGTAGCAAAGTAAAAGCTCACATGCTTAACTCAGTTTTCAAATGTTCCTTTACAAACTAAAATCCAGAAGAATCAACTCAGTTTAACCTTGTACCACTGAAAAGATGAATGAAATAAGTATTAGTGTCAGTGGTGTTGAGAAACAGCTGAAATTGTTAAAATTGAACATATCTCCAGGGCATGATGGAATCCCTGTTAGATTCTATAGTGAATTTGCAGCTGAGTTAGCCCTCTTCTCACTACAATCTATCATAAATCCCTCAAAATAATAACCGTGCCCAATTCTCGGAAAAAATCGTAGGCCACACCCATCTACAAGAAGGGTACTATAAGTGATCCACAAAACTACTGTCCAATATCCTTGACATCAATTTGTTGTACAATTTTAGAAAATATACTCAGAGCTGAAACATACTGAGGCATCTTGGACAGAATAATCTCCCCAGTGCCAGGCAGCATGGATTTCAAAAACATCGATCATATGAAACCCGGTACACACTTTTCTCACCCATACCATAAAGGGACTAACAGGGGATACTTTAAATGATGACTCTAGGAATATACTACAATTCCCCAATGTATAACTCACATAGGGATCATGAGCAGAGGATTAGAATAATTGTTGCACGCACAGAGGCATTCAAACAATCATTCTTCCCACACTCCATACGTGAATGCAATGGAAAGAAACCGTACCAACTGGTACAATGGGATGTAGCCTCTGCTGTGCCCTTAACAGTGATTTGTAGAGTTTAGATGTTGATGTAGTTCTGTTCACAATTATGGAACAAAGGACAGACATAATGTAAATTTAAAATGTCGCAATATAATAGAGTAAGTAAGTCGTGCAAAAGTTTAAAATATACAGGATGAGTCAAAAAACACTTTACAGCTATGGAACAATGTAGAAATTTATTGATACAACTTACAGAATTGGTAGATGGGTCATTTTGTAGCACAAGTACAGGACATGGGGCAGCAAAAATCCACATTCAACCCTGGAACATATTCATGGCAGCCCCTAGGTTGATGTGTTTTGTGCTCTTAGCAAATTGAAAGCTTTTTCTTATTGATGGAGAAAACTGTCATTGGTATTGTATTTCTGGATGTGCTTTAAAACTTTTTAATTCCACAAATCGATGATGATGACCAAGCTGGGATGGTTTACTATACACAAGGTGATGCACCATCGCATTTCCTCATGGAAGTTTGAGGTTTCCTCGATAACCGCTTCCCAGGTTGGTGAGTTGGCTGTGAAAGGCTAATTGCATGACCACCTCACTCCCCAAACTTGACACCATAGGATTTCTTTCTCTGGGATTTCAATAATGACGGTGTGTATGTTTGTCCCATACCAGACAATTTAGCTGACATGAAAAATTGAATCTCTGCTGCTGTTGCACAAGTCATGCCCAATTTTCTGCAATGAGTGTGGGAAGAAATTGCTTTTCTGTGGGGTGTTTGGTGGGTCACAAATGACAGTCACATTGAACCAAAATGACACTTGACACTTGAGGTTGAGGTTGTTTGCTACAAAATGACACATCTAGCAGTTCTGTAAATTATATCAATTAATTTCTACATCATTTCATACTTGTAAAATCCTTTCTGACTCATCCTGTACTGGCATAAAGCTGTGTAATAAACTACCCCTAACATTGAGATACCTACCATGCAGTTCATTTTAGAGCAATCTACAGAACTTCTTAATCAACAACTCTGTTTAAGAGGCAGAAGAAATTTACAATAGTGTGGTATAGTGAACGTAACATGTAATTTTAGTATAAAATCTCATTATTGTATACACTCATACATGAATTTATCAAACCAATTATCATGCAAATGATCAATTGTCACTAAATAAATATGTGAAGTAGCTCAATGTATTGGAGCTGTATATCTTCACCCAAAGTTCACACAAAAATGGGGAAAAACAGCTTCTGCTGTTTAGCACATAGTGTATTGTGAGTGTTTGCCAGTGTGCTACATTTCACATTTTGTGATGATGATCTGCAGTCAATCACAATAAAATAATATCTTGTGTGTAAAAGTCACTTCAAGTTCTCCTTTGAAGATTGTGTGCAAACATGAAAACAATTATTGGTTTGTGCTACATCAGTGCCATCTGGTGAGCTTACGGTGTAGTGTTGTGTTTACTTGACATTGTAGTCTGACTTCAGCTGTGTTAAGAACATGAGTCCCCCTCATGAACCATGGACCTTGCCGTTGGTGGGGAGGCTTGCGTGCCTCAGTGATACAGATAGCCGTACCGTAGGTGCAACCACAATAGAGGGATATCTGTTGAGAGGCCAGACAAATGTGTGGTTCTTGAAGAGGGGCAGCAGTCTTTTCAGTAGTTGCAGGGCAGCAGTCTGGTTGATTGACTGATCTGGCCTTGTAACATTAACCAAAACAGCCTTGCTGTGCTGGTACTGCGAACGGCTGAAAGAAAGGGGAAACTACAGCCGTAATTTTTCCCGCGGGCATGCAGCTTTACTGTATGGTTAAATGATGATGGCGTCCTCTTGGGTAAAATATTCTGGAGGTAAAATAGTCCCCCATTCGGATCTCTGGGCGGGGACTATTCAAGAGGACGTCGTTATTAGGAGAAAGAAAACTAGCGTTCTACAGATGGGAGCATGGAATGTCAGATACCTTAATCGGGCAAGTAGGTTAGAAAATTTAAAAAGGGAAATGGATAGGTTAAAATTAGATATAGTGGGAATTAGTGAAGTCCAGTGGCAGGAGGAACAAGACTTCTGGTCAGGTGAATACAGGGTTATAAATACAAAAATCAAATAGCGGTAATGCAGGAGTAGGTTTAATAATGAATAAAAAAATAAGTTTATATGCCAACTAACTCTGCAGATGATGAAGAAATTGATGAAATATATGATGAGATAAAAGAAATTATTCAGGTAGTGAAGGGAGACGAAAATTTAATAGTCATGGGTGACTGGAATTCGAGAGTAGGATAAGGGAGAGAAGGAAACATAGTAGGTGAATATGGATTGGGGGTAAAAAATGAAAGAGGAAGCCGTCTGGTATAATTTTGCACAGAGCATAACTTAATCATAGCTAACACTTGGTTCAAGATTCATAAAAAAGGTTGCATACGTGGAAGAGTCCTGGAGATACTAGAAGGTATCAGATAGATTATATAATGGTAAGACAGAGATTCAGGAACCAGGATTTAAATTGGAAGATATTTGCAGGGGCAGATGTGGACTCTGACCACAATCTGTTGGTTATGAACTGTAGATTAAAACTGAAGAAACTGCAAAAAAGTGGGAATTTAAGGAGATGGGACCTGGATAAACTGACTAAACCAGAGGTTGTACAGAGTTTCAGGGAGAGCATAAGGGAACAATTGTCACGAATGGGGGATAGAAATACAGTAGAAGAAGAATGGATAGCTCTGAGAGATGAAGTAGTGAAGGCAGCAGAGGATCAAGTAGGTAAAAAGACAAGGGCTAATAGAAATCCTTGGGTAACAGAAGAAATATTGAATTTAATTTATGATAGGAGAAAATATAAAAATTCAGTAAATGAAGCAGGCAAAAAGGAATACAAACGTCTCAAAAATGAAATCGACAGGAAGTGCAAAATGGCTAAGCAGGGATGGCTAGAGGACAAATGTAAGGCTGTAGAGGCTTATCTCACTGGGTGTAAGATAGATACTGCATACAGGAAAATTAAAGAGACCTTTGGAGAAAAGAGAACTACTTGTATGAATATCAAGAGCTCAGATGGAAACCCAGCTCTAAGCAAAGAAGGGAAAGCAGAAAGGTGGAAGGAGTATATAGAGGGTCCATACAAGGGCAATTTACTTGAGGACAATATTATGGAAATGGACGAGGATGTAGATGAAGATGAAATGGGAGATATGATACTGCATGAAGAGTTTGACAGAGCACTGAAAGACCTTAGTCAAAACAAGGCCCCGGGAGTAGACAACATTCCATTAGAACTACTGACAGCCTTGGGAGATCCAGTCCTGACAAAACTCTACCACCTGGTGAGCAAGATGTATGAGACCGAACTATCAGTTTAATAAGTCACAGCTGCAAAATACTAACACAAATTATTTACAGATGGAAGGAAAAACTGGTAGAAGCCGACCTTGGGAAGATCAGTTTGGATTCCGTAGAAACATTGGAACACGTGAGGCAATACTGACTCTACGACTTATCTTAGAAGAAAGATTAAGGAAAGGCAAACCTACGTTTCTAGCATTTGTAGACTTAGAGAAAGCTTTTGACAATGATGACTGGAATACTCAGAAATTCCAAAGGTGGCACGGATAAAATACAGGGAGTGAAAGGCTATATACAATTTGTACAGAAACAAGATAACAATTATAAGAGTCTAGGGGCACAAAAGAGGAGCAGTAGTTCAGAAAAGAGTGAGACACGGTTGTAGCCTATCCCCAATTTTATGCAATCTGTACATTGAGCAAGCAGTAAAGGAAACAAAAGAAAAATTTAGAGTAGGTATTAAAATCCATGGAGAAGAAATAAAAACTTTTGAGGTTCGCCGATGACATTGTAATTCTGTCAGAGACAGCAAAGGACTTGGAAGAGCAGCTGAACAGAATGGACAGTGTCTTGAAAGGAGGATATAAGATGAACATCAAAAGAAGCAAAACGAGGATAATGGAATGTAGTTGAATTAAGTCGGGTGATGCTGAGGGAATTAGATTAGGAAATGAAACACTTAAAGTAGTAAAGGAGTTTTGCTATTTGGGGAGCAAAATAACTGATGATGGTCGAAGTAGAGAGGATATAAAATGTAGACTGGCAATGGCAAGGAAAGTGTTTATGAAAAAGATAAATTTGTTAACATCGAGTATAGATTTAAGTGTCAGGAAGTTGTTTCTGAAAGTATTTGTATGGAGTGTAGCCATGTATGGAAGTGAAACATGGACGATAAACAGTTGGGACAAGAAGAGAATAGACGCTTTCAAAATGTGGTGCTACAGAAGAATGCTGAAGATTAAATGGGTAGATCACATAACAAATGAGGAGGTATTGAGTAGAATTGAGAAGAAGAGGAGTTTGTGGCACAAATTGAGAAGAAGAAGGGACCAGTTGGTATGACATGTTCTGAGGCATCAAGGGATCACAAATTTAGCATCAGAGGGCAGCATGGATGGTAAAAATCATAGAGGGAGACCAAGAGATGAATACACTAAGCAGATTCAGAAGGATGTAAGTTGCAGTAAGTACTGGGAGATGAAGGAGCTTGCACAGGCTAGAGTAGCATGGAGAGCTGCATCAAACCAGTCTCAGGACTGAAGACAACAACAACAACAACAACAACATGAACATGAAAATGAACATTTTCAGTTGACATATTAATATAGTGTTTTATATACACAGTTATTTTACTTATGACAGGCCTACATCCATTGTGTTCCAAAATCTTTAGACATACATTTATGAAATGACATAATACAAAGCTGTCCTTTTCCCTTTCCTGCTTCCAGCTTTTCCCCCACACCCCACCTCCCGACACTGCACCAGGCTGCGATCTAGTATCTGCATACCTCCCTCACCAGAAAGTGCTCTTCTCTCCACCTCACTTGTACACTGCTATCCTTCCCCCTTCTCTGCCACACTTCAGATTGTTATTAACGTGACAGTTGTATTCCGGGCAGATCTGCTGCTGTTAATGATCACTTGCGCACAAGGTGTGCTCTCTTGTGTGTATGTTTTCTTTGCTGAAGAAGGCTTTGGATGATAGCTATAATGTGCAACAATCTTTTCACTGTATCTGCGAGCAACTAAATGCGTCATTTTTGTGAGGAGCAGTAATCTGTATTAGTGGTAATATTATCAATAGTTGACTCTGTTTCCAAGTCGCTCTTGTTGGTTCCATTACAGTTGTATTTATGTTGTACTGTATTAACAGTTCCTCAGATTTTTGCTTTCTTTGTCTCGCTCTTCCCCCGTCAATATTAAAATCACCACATATTACACACTCTTTGATTTAGTTTTTTCTAGGAGAATGCACATGTTTTTGAGGACAGTATTAATATTTCCACTTAGTGATCAGTATGTACAGAATACTCTTAACTCATTGTGCACTGTACCTGTAATCTCTAAATCTTTTTCTTTACTTTCAGGTATAATTTGCATATATCATCCATCTACTATCATAACTCATGACTGGTTTAACAAATATTGCCACTTTTCCATCCGTATATTCTGAACTGCAGAAACAGTTTGCTAGAACAGAATCTTTTATGCTAAAAATGCATATTTCATTCTCTTAATCCATGTTCATTTATAAACAATAGGTCTGGTCATGTTTCATTTATAAGTACTTCTAATTCTTTAATCTTCATGTGCTGTACATTTTTGATGCAGAATCCTGAGCTTAAATTGTTTTTTCTTTAGAATAAAGGCATGAGAATAAAAACCGCCATAACTGTAGGCAGTGGTTCAAAGCATGATCCAATTTAAAATGCTACATTCTTAATGTCATTGAAATTATTGACAATGCAGTAACTTGTCATGAAGCATGGGCTTCTATGAGTATAAGAGCAGCAAAGTAGTGCCCAACAAATACTGAAAATGTGTGTAATTTATAGGCATACTATTAAATAGTACCAGAAAATATCTGTCAGCTGTATTGGTATCATGTCATATTCCATACCAAGATAACCTGATTAAGGAAAAGCTTGCTTGTATGCTACTGCACAGTCATAACACAACAAAAGACCTTGTATTGAGAAATTAGTGTTCTTTATATCTGATGTACTTCAAAGTTACAAAAGAATCAGAAACTTTTCCTATAATTTATTTGATATCATGGAAATTGTCTAATTTAACTTGCACAAAAAATAAACAAATTTAATTTTTAAGGTTTACAAACTATCCCTGACAATTTAAAAATGCGTAAACGATGTTCACAGCAATTTGTTTCTCCATATGTAAAAAAAAGTTTGTCATTTTAATGACCTTTACACAGTAAATAAATCAGGCCAGAGAAAATTAAGTTAACTTTTCTTTATTTGTCTTTCAACTTTACACAATATTGTCTTAATATCAAAATACACTGCTGCAAAAAAATGCAACACCCTCAATAACTGTGTTTCTGTGGCACCAGGATTTAATATGTGCATATTAAGGGATTTTTGTGTTAGCAATTCATATAGCACTCAGAAGACGCATCTGTACACCCTCTACTTTGACTCTGCAGGCAGTAACTGTGTTGACTTTAGAGGTGAGCAGCATTTTCAACATTCATTCTAGGATATAAACACAGCCTACCCATAAGTACATAGTCCTGCTTGGACAGCTTCAGCCATTTAAAAGGGGACACATGTTGCACTTGTTTGGTCATCAGGGATTTCTGGGAAACGTCTGCTTGCAGCAGGAGTAAGAACATTTGTGTATCTGGCTAGGCTATCACTGATTCTGTGGCACTGCCAGTCATAGCTAGTCATGCAAGAGTTAATTGAAGAGTGGATCTCTGTTGTCTTCAGTGATGAGAGTAGGTTCTGTGAGTGATGAACATACCCACTCTAACACTCTCTTTTTACCAGGTTCTAGCTAAAAATACTTGAGTAACATAATCATAGATTATAAGTCTTGGCTTAGGACCGTGAAATACTTGGCATGTGTACTTATCTCTTGTTGGTTTTGACGAGTGTTCTCCAGCAATTCAGTGTTAATTGGGGTGCATAATATTAATTGCTTCACTGCAGAAATCAGAGGATTCAGTGTGAAAAGCTGGTTATATTTAATAACGTCATGTTAAATAACTTACATCCCTTTGAACTCTACCAGTGTTATTTCTATGTAGCAAAATAATAAATTTCTCAACAGCTTCAATACCATAACTAGGCAAATTGGTCCCAGTGATCTTACCATATTTTGAGACCGTAACACTGATGCAAAGTCCAACGACATAACTAACACGAAACTTGTAGATGTATTAGGTTCGTACAATCTTAGAAATATGGTTAACATGGATCCAAAACTGCTCAAGACACTGTTAAGTATAGTAACATAGACCTTCATTACTCAGACCACCTTGCACAACAGATAGAATATAGAAAAAACAGCTACTAAAATCATACCAAAAACTTTTGAAAAGAAACGAGTTATGAGCAATAGTTACTTCAACTGTCAGCAAATTAAACTAGCTGAGGAGACGTGGGATAGAATCTGCATTGTGATTGGGCAGATGACAAATGGGAAGGGATTTATAACATCCTATTGAGACACTTTGATTCCTGTTCTCCCATTAAAGAAATGCAGACTGGGCCAATATACAGTCAAAGTGCAAGAAATAACCAACTCAGACTTTCAGGCCAATCTTGTTAAACCCAGGCAAAATATTCATGACCTAGTTGTCCCGTCAAAATCAACTAGGCTGAACCATTTCATACAAAAATATAAACCTTGAAAGGAGAACTTTCAAACCTTAGAAAATAAGCCTACAGTAATGAAATCTTACAATCTACAAATGTAAGCGAGGCCTCCTGGAAACTCATCAATAAGTATCAATAAACCTCCACAACTATGGATGGCAAATCTTTATCCATTATACAGGATGGTTATAACCACTTCCCTTCTTATAAAAGAACCAAAAGCATTATGTAACTCTTTTAATAAACATCACCAACAGGAAATCCAACACACACTATAGAATTGTACCAAGTTATACCGAATCACACTCAAGCAGTCAGTTTTGAATTTGATGAGGTTAAAGAAAATGATATAAGGAGGATAATCCTCACACTGAAGAACAAATACTCGGCTGGATGGGATGGTGTGTTGAGTGTAGTAGATAAAAAATGCATAAAAGAAATAGTTAAACCACTAATGTACCTCATAAACTGCAGTATTAGAGAAAGCACTTATCCTTTTAATATAAAAATAAGCAGTGTAAATAAATAAACTTACCCAAATTCTGATATTTATTACTGTAGCTTAGTCAGAAGCAACAACTAGACGAACTTGCAGGTACCTTATATCTCACTGTAGTTGACATAATCATCTTCAGAGATTCAGCAATTGTTTAGATAGTTAAGATAATTCTCATTTATTGTTCTGTCTCATATATGTACAGCTGAGATGAACAAAGAATTAGAATTATCTTTCTAATGTTATATATGATTATCTGCTGTGGTATCTCCGGATAGGTGAACTGTGTCACTGCAAACAAGTGACCTGTAAGAGCAACTAGTACTTGTCTGGACCTAAGGTTAGCAGTTTCAGTGACTCAACTGGCAAAAATTATGGGAAGTATATTGTTAATTCACTATGTGATGATCAAAAGTATCTGGACATCTGACTGAAAATGACTTCCACGTTTGTGGCACCCTCCATCAGTAATGCTGGAATTCAATAGGTGTTTGCCCACCTTTAGCCTTGATGACAGCTTTCACTCTCGCAAACATACATTCAATCAGGTGCTGGAAGGTTCCTTGGGGAATGGTAGCTCATTCTTCACGGAGGGCTGCCCTAAGAAGAGGTATTGATGTTGGTCGGTGAGGCATGGCACGAAATTGGCGTTCCAAAACATTCCATAGGAGCTCTATAGGATTCAAGTCAGGACTCTGTGCAGGCCAGCCTATTAACTGTTACTGTCATGTAACCACTCTGCCACAGGCTGTGTGTTATAAACAGGTTCTTGAACATGTTGAATGATATAATCGTGATCCCTGAATTGCTCTTCAACAGTTGGAAGCAAGAAGGTGCTTAATCCATCAATTTAGGCCTGTCCTGTGATAATGCCACGCAAAACAACAAGGGGTGCAAGCCCCATCCATGAAGAAAAAAAAAAAAAAATAACGACCACACCATAACACCACCGCCTCCAAATTTTACTGTTGGCACTACACACGCTGGAAGATGGCGTGCCCCAGGCATTTACAATACCCACACCCTGCCATCGGATTGCCATGTTGTGCCGTGATTCATCACTCCATACGTTTTTCCACTGCTCAATCGCCCAACGTTTACGCTCCTTACACCAAGCGAGGTGTCGTTTGGCATTTACCGGTGTGATGTGTTACTTATGAGCAGCTGCTCGACCATGAGGTCCAAGTTTTCTCACCTCCCACGTAACTGTCAAAATACTTGCAGTAGATCCTGATGCAGTTTGGAATTTGAGTGTGACGGTCTGGATAGATGTCTGCCTATTACACGTTATGACCCTCTTCAACTGTTGGTGGTCTCTGTCAGTCAACAGATGAGGTCGGCCTGTACGCTTTTGTTCTGTAAGTGTCCCTTCACGTTTCCATTTTACTATCACATCGGAAACAGTGGACCTAGGAATGTTTAGGAGTGTGGAAATCTCGCATGCAGATGTAGGACACAAGTGACACCCAATCACCTGACCACGTTCGAAGGTTGTGAATTCTGCAGGGCGCGCCATTCTGCTCTATCACGATGTCTAATGTCTACTGAGGTCGCAGATATGGAGTACGTGGCAGTAGGTGGCAGCACAATGCACCTAATATGAAAAACGGTTTTTTTGGGGGGGGGGGGGGATCCGGATAACTTTGATCACAGGTGTGTTTGCAACTACTTTTCCACAGTTTTTACATGATTTAAGAAAGTTAAGCTTGTACACAGAGAAAATTTCGTCTCAACAAAATAGTTAGTAGTATACTTCACATTTATGTTTCCTTTGGCTTTAATTTTGTATTAATGGAACAAGTGTGAAAACACTAATGGTGTGAAATTGAGAATCATAGTACAAATTGCTTCAGAGAATTCGTGTTTAGAGAACAGATGTAACTGCTGTGTTATATTCACCGGCATTTGGAACATGTTTTCAGTCACTTGATATAGTGATCATTCAAAATACCAGTGACAACAGAACTGGACAAGTTACAATAGTGTCTTCACACTGGATTCACCAACAGGCAGTTTAGTTTCTGTGCTTGTGAATGAAATGAAGTGAGAGATAGTTTGTTGCCTATATACTACAAATAAATGGCATCTACACATGGCAAAACGCACTTCAAAATGAGAATCCTTTCCGATGTGGAAAATAAAAATAAAAAAAGTTTTGACTGGTAGAATTTATTTATAAATAGAGACCTGATTATATGCATTATAAAAACTTACGCATTAAAATGAATAAAATGCATGAAAAGTGTAGAAAATATGCAAGATCAAATAATAAAAAAACATGGGAGTTACTGTGTTTATAATATCGCTAATTCGAAGCTGTGCATATCAGTTACCGGTACTTCGAAGAGCGCCGGCCATGCGAAAGGTAGTTACATTTAGAATGCTGATAACATTTTCTGAATTCTTTCTGATAGAAAACAAATGGTTCAAATGGCTCTGAATACTAAAGGACATAACTTCTGAGGTCATTAGTCCCCTAGAACTTTGAACTACATAAACATAACCTAAGAACATCACACACATGCACGTCCGAGTCAGAATTCGAACCTGCGACTGTAGCGGTCGCGCGGTTCCAGACTGTAGCTCCTACAACCGCTCGGCCACCCCGGCCGGCCTTTCGCGTAGAGATTAGGAAGGAGGCCTTTCTGGGATTATTTCCTAAAAATTACCAAAATGGGGACACATAGCGTGTTTCAAGAATTGTTCCTTCTTTGCTCTTGTTTTCGGTAACAAGCAGATGCGATGCAAATGAGTCGCAGAGAAACAATCGGTATGTACAGGACCAACTTCGAGGTATATCGCTCGCTGAGAGGCACAATTAAAAACTCTATAAGATGTTATTAAAAAAAATCACTATTTTTTTGGAACAGCATTTAGTTTTAGTTAATACTATTGGATCACAGAATTATTTACAACGATTTTTACATTTTTATACTGTTGTAAATATAAAAATCAAAGTACTATGCCAAATGTTCGATAGAAAGATTGTGTCTTTGGTCACTCAAAACATTTTTATAAGCAGAAAACGACCGTTCTACATCAACTGAGGTAACTGGGCAGTATTTGGATTTGGGGGCTGTGTGGGCACTTACTGTTTGTGGTAAAAGTTCGCTCGACCCGTTAATAAAACTATCAATTAGGCACAAGGGTTCAAAGCCTGCGTTATTATTTAATCATTTTCAAACTATTCTGTAAGTTTTCTTGGGAATACCTGAGCCAATGAGGACATCACTAGAATAATTTTATTCATTAACTGAATAGATGCATTCAGCACCAAACCTTGAGTTCCAAGCCTTTCTATACTTGCCGGTGTATGGTTAAGATGAATGCTAATCACAGCAAGGTCTTTTTTAATACCAGAATCATTTAAAGCTCTTTTGCACTGGCAAACTGCCCAAGCCTCTGCACTATCGAAGTCGTTTACTACCCCTCTTAAGGGCTCGATATGTTCATTGTAAAACAACACAGCTTCGACCCACGTACCCCAACGTGTTACCGCTGGTTTGGGGGGGCAAATGCACACTTGGTAGTTTTCCCTTGCACGTACTGAAGCGAGAAGGAGTGTTTAGAACATTTTATTTCTGGATGAAATCAGTTTATTTACATTCACAAACATGGAACGTACTTCCTCAGCAAGGCGATGTACTCCATGAGCAAAGCACATCACATATATCAAATTGGGATAAAATACTCAGAAGGCTTTTCCTGCTTCGATCATATATGGAGCTGCATCTGAAGTAAACACAAACTCCCTTTCATCTGCAGAATATTCAGGTAATATTTCTCTAATATCCTCATTCACAAATCTGGCTATCGTAGAATCATTTACTTTTCAAAGTTCTCTGTAGACCGCTAAATAGGAAGAAGAAGGTTCTTCTTTTAAAGCACCAGCAATTACCTTTGCAGATAATGGCCACAAGTGTCTGTAGTTTCGTCAACTAAAATCCAGATAACGCTGTCCTTCAGCTCATTGCGTATTTCTTGCAGAACATTTACGTAAATAGTCGGTATGTAATTTCTGCACAATGTTGATTCATCTGGTATATTTTTAATTAAGAAATATTTGTGCAGGAAGTCTTCGAGGATAGGGTTTGTAATTTTGTGAAGAGGAATATTGCTTGCAAAGAATGCTTCACATAGATCCACGTTAAACCGACTTTTGTGGTTACCTTTGGACAAATGCGTGCTACTGCAACTTGCTGTTGTCAAAAGTTGTTGTCATGGTCCTTCCTTCTTCATTCCTGCGATATGAAGACTTCTCTTGACATGCTAGTGCTATTTGAAAGTTTTTTTTTTTTTCACAAAATGTTTTCCTCGCAAACTTGAAGATGTAAAACAGTTCCGTCATGTGTAAATGTTCCCGGATGGTCAGCTATCCACGAAACACCGTTTCTGTTTTCGGGCGGCATGGCATACAACATGTTACACACTACACGTCGTAAAAACGTTCGACTGTCTACAAGTAAATAGAAAGCTAAACTGAAACAAGGGACGTGGGACTAAAGGCTTCCGTAGTGTAATATTTGCCAACGCGTACGGTACGACAGTAGAGGGGATTAACCAGGTGCACGGGTGCAGGAACATAGACTGACTGCCTGTTTCTCTTCTGTAATGATTTCGCTAGGCAGTAGCCTCTCAGTTAGCGATTGCACGCAGTTCTAAGTCGCGGTCAATCTGTGAGACATCAAAACCAGATCGAGCTATAGACCTCCCGTCTAAATTTTTAGAATATTGTAAACATACAACGAAAATATGCATCGTTACTAGTTTCTAGCTAAAATCTGCAATAATCGGTGAAAAGGAGTCAAATATTTAAATGCATGTGAAACTTGCAAACGCATATAATTGCAGTCTCTAAATTATAACCAAACGGATGAAATAAAATGAGCAGAACATACAGTGAGCACATATACGTATAATAATGTAGATAAAAATGGATGAAAGGTAGATGGAGAGAAACAGTTCATCATATTCCAGCCTTGCTTAGATTCAGTATTGTGGGAAAGACCACTCACGCATGGCCTGATCCTCTGAAAAAATTGAGATGTCCATCCTCACTGTCCAACTTTGCCTATAGGGAGAGGTTTCCACCAGTGGGACAGACTTTTTGAAACAGTCTATGCGGTGATGGAGGTAAAGGTCCAAAGATATGACACCCTGCAACCATTCACCCTGGTGGGCCGTCATTTGTGAGTAATAGACGAAATAAAGATTCAGAATTTCGCGTCATGATCTATACGTTTAAAAATGAAAGCACTTCACATAGTGGTTGCATAGTGTAATGGTGAAGGTATCGACCTCACGTACAGTGTGTTGTTGGTTCGGATCTCGGCAGTTGTACGTAATTTTTTTCTATTTTAAACCTTCATCGAAATGACTTTGATCATTATTTTTATTCAGTTAATTGGTATAAATGTAATTTTTCTATTCATTGGTGACATTATTTTAATCAACGTTTTAATTTCATTTGCTCTTATTTTTTCTTCCTTTCGTTTTTTGCACTTGGAATCTTCGTGCATGTGAATCTAGTTAATTTTATGTATATATCATTATGTTTAAACATTTGAAGATGCCGCTGTGTGCGTTAAAACCCGAAAGCAAATGATGAAATAATCTGTAAACGTAGGCTTCCCGACTGTTGTCACGGTCAATAAAATTCTTCTGAGTTTGAGGCCGCATGTCATCTGTAAATTTAGCAATACACCTTGAGGAAGGCGCCTTGCCACGGTCGCCGAAATGTCAGAATTTTACAGATGACAATGGGGCCTCAAACCCAGAAGAATTTTATTGATGATGAAATAATCAATTTATATGACTGCACAATGGATCTTTCGTTAAAAGATTTACCTGTAACTGGATGGCTATCGTCATAGAAACATTGAAAATATACATTCTTATTGCGCTATTTACATATTAACATAGATGATGATTTAAACGAAAGCAGGGATTATAAGTAAAACAAAATACAGGAAAAATGAGAAACAGAAATGATGAATGCAATAACATTGATGAAAAGTCAGTTGACAAAATGAAAGTAATTAAATCGAAATTATACATACCAATAATCAAAATCATATGAACTATGATTCCAAATGAGAAAGGCGGATAGGTAGAAATATGAGTGCAAATGATGAACCTTATACGATGACAAATATGACTGACAAATGAATAGAAAATACATTTAAACCAATTAATTGAATAAAAATAATGATCAAAGTCATTTCGATAGAGATCTAATAATAAATAAGCGTATATCACGAGTTTTGAACTGCATGGGATGTCAGTACCTTCGCCATTACGCTATGTAACCGGACTGTAGGCCCTTATCAGTTCTAAATCTATACACCAATACGCGAAATATTTACTTAATATTTACTTTCAAATCAGTGCACACCAGGATGAAAGACAGTACGGCACCTGCATCCCTTACGGATAGTTTTGAAGAGTCGATTCTCCACTTTCTGCGACATTATGTTAAATTCAATGTTGCGGGACGGACCACATTTCTGCGGTACTTAAGGGTGGGGGTGAGGACGATAGGACGGCCAGAAATGGTGAGATAGAAATCAAGGAGGCAGAAGGAAGGGGTGGTTTTGCCTACAATGATCGCCTGGGCATTGGAGGGATTGACCTTGAGCAACCACTGGTTGCACCAAGTGGTGAACTGGTCAAGATGAGATTGGAGAAGGTGTTGGGAGCGCTGCAGGGTGGGGGCAAGGGCAAGCAAGGCGGCGTCATCGGCAAACTGGAGAAGGTGGACGGGGCGTGACGGCGGCGGCATGTCCGCCGTATACAAAAGGTACAGAAGGGGGGAGAGGACGGAGCCTTGGGGCACACTGGCGGAGGGGAAAAAGGTGTAGGAGTCGGTATTATGGATGGTGACGTAGGAAGGATGGTGGGAGAGAAAGGAGCCGATCAGAGGGACGTAGTTAATGGGAATGGCGCAGGTTTGGAGCCTGAAGAGGAGACCGGAATGCCATACGCGGTCATAAGCTCATTCGAGGTCCAGGGAGAGGAAGATTGTGGAGCAACGGGAATTAAGCTGGTCAGAAAGGAGATGAGTGAGGTGAAGGAGAAGACCGTCGGAAGAGAAGGATGGCCGAAAGCCACACTGGGTAACGGGAAGGAGGCGGTGCTGGCGGAGATGCTGGTGGATGCGGCGGGTGAGGATAGATTCCAGGACCTTGCTGAAGACCGAGGTAAGGCTGATGGGACGGTAGGATGAGACGGCGGACGGCAGTTTGCCAGGTTTAAGGAACATCAGGATACGGGAGTTTTTCCACAGGTCGGGGTAGTAACCGGTGGACAGGACTACGTCGTAGAGCCTGGCCAGGGTGGAGAGGAAAGAGACAGGAGCTTCACGAAGGTGACGGTAGGTGACACGATCATGACCAGGAGCGGTGTTGCATTTCGTGCGGAGTGTAGCAATGAGATCCTGTGTAATGATAGGGGCATTGAGTTCCATGTGTGCAATGTTGTCCAAGTACTGGAAACCAGGAGTGAGGGGAGGGACAGAGGTGTCAGTTCGATCGGGAACATCCGGGAAGAGGGAGTAATCAAACTGGGGATCATCGGGGATGGAAAAGACATCGGAGAGGTAAGAGGCAAAGTGATTGGCTTTACTTAGGGAGTCAGGGAAGGGGTGATCATCATGGAGAAGAGGATAGTAGGGGGAGGGTTTATTTCCGGTAAGGCGACGGAAGGCTGACCAGAACTTGGACGAGTTGATAGGTAGGGTAGCATTTAAATGAGTGCATGTCTGTCGCCAGTCCCGGCGTTTCTTAGCCGCGAGCAAATTACGAATGTGTCGCTGGAGTTGCCGTTGGCGTCATAGTGTGTCCGGTTCATGTGTGCGGAGGAAGGCACGGTAGAGGCAGCGGGATTCACGGAGGAGGAGGACAGCCTGTGGGGTAAGGTAGGATGGTGGAGGTGGACGGCGACAGTAGGGACGTGGGCCTCCACGGCCTGAGACAAGGTCTGCTGGAGAAACGAGGCGGCATGGGTTACATCGTCAGGGTGGTTATAGGTGAAGGGTTGGCTATCGACCTGTGTGGAAAGGGTATCCCGGTAGGCATTCCAGTTAGCACGGGAATAGTCATGGACGTTATTAGGGGGAGGGTCATTACGAGGGTCGGGGTGGGGGCGACGACCGTTTGAAACGGTGAGGACGACAGGGAGATGGTCACTACCAATAGGCTCCAGAACATCCACAGTTATGCAGCCAAGGAGGTTGGGGGAGGTAAGGATAACATCAGGACTGGAGTTGGATTCGGGACGGGTATGCTGGGGGATGGGGATGAGGTCGCCTTGAAGGGAGGAGAGGAACCGATGCCACCGCCGAAACTGGGCGGCAGAATGACTATGGATGTTGAGGTCAACAGCGATCATTTAGGAGGAGAAGGTACAGTCAATGTGGGAGAGGAAGTCGAAGGGAATAGGGGCGTTAGGGCGGACATAGATGGTGGCGCAGGTAACGGTAAGGCCGGGGAAGAAGAGACTAAGGATCAGGTGTTCGGTGGGGTCGGTAAGGAGAGATTGGAGCCAAACAGGGATCCAATGGCAACTTCGCCACACGTAATCGGGAGGGGATTATCGGAGCGGTGGAGGAGGTAGGGCGAAATGTGGACGGTGTGGTTGGGTTCGAGGAAGGTTTCATTGAGGAGGGAGGCATCCACGCGGTGGGTGGCAAGGATGTGCAGGAAGAGGTTCTTGTTGGCAGGAAGGGAGCAGATGTTGTTGAAAAGGATACGGTGCTGTCGCGCCATGACAGGGATTTAAACAAGGATGGGAGAAGGTGAAATGGGCCTGGTTGTTGGAGTAGGTGGCGAACATTTTTAGTTGGAAAACGGAACGGGCGGCGAGGGATATCTGTTGGAGGGTGTGCGGACGCTGAAAAGGATGAACATTCTGAAGGACGATGGTGAGGAATCTGATGATGTCCTCAGCCGTAGGGGGTGGGCGAAGGGAATTTCCGGGAGGGGTGGGGGCGTCCAGAGGGCGGACAGGAACGGTGAGTTCAGGAGTGGTAGGAGGGGTTCGGGCCTTACATTTCTGGGAGTATGTAGGATGAGGGAGGTTACAGGTATTACAGGAGGGGGGGGGGACTGGAGATTGGGGCACTGCCGTAAAAAGTGGGCTTGCCTATAGTGCGGGCAGGTGGGGGCCTCGCGGCACTCAGATATCGGGTGTGCATTATACCGCAAGCACCTTTGGCAGCGGAGGGATTGAGGAGGGGAACGGGAGGGGTCAACTTCATAACGTTGGTTAAAAAGGAGGGCACCCTCCTTCAGGAGACGGTCTATGGAGGAGGCGTGCTCGGAAAAGACCCGCATAAGGCAGGTGGGGCCGGCAGAGTTGTGGATGCGGCGAACCGCACACATCTCCAGATGGGGATGTGCCTGAAGCTCCGCCAACACCTCCTCCTCCGTGATCGTCGGGCTAAGCCGAGTGATCATGGCGGTGTGGGTCGGAGGGCAACGTGAAGGTTGAGGTTGGCGGGAGGGAGGTGGGGAAGGGGCAGGAGTGACGGAGGCATGAGGGCCAAAGCGGGTGACAGGGATGCGGGAAAGGAGATCTGTGTGGACGGTAGGGCTGGGGGAGGAGATGAGCACCGAATCACGGCGAGGAGTGAGCAGGGAGATGGGGGCACCTGGAAAATGCTGGCGAAGGAAAAGGGTGAGGTTCCAGGCCTCAAGAAGGGAGGGATCAGGACGGGAGAGGAGGTAGCGGTAGGAAGAGGGGGTGGTGGAGGAGGAGGAGGGGGCAGAGACAGGCAGGGAGACATCCATGGTATCATGGGCTGGGGAAGGGGGACGAGGCGGAGCCTTTTAGGGAGTAGAGGAGGCAGGGGTGCCACTGGGGTGCTTGACGGCGGTGGAGGAGGTTTGGGGGATGGGAGTGACTGCAATGTGGCGGGCAGTGGCAGGTCCCGGTGCTGAGGTCGGCGCCGAAGATGGTGAGGGTGATGGCGAAGGCGATGGTGAAGACGATGACGATGAAGGCAAAGGGGAGAGTTGAGCGTGGGCCGTAGCCCTCTGGGCGACCACCCTAGCGGGGGC
The DNA here is from genome assembly GCF_023898315.1 of Schistocerca nitens. Taxonomy (NCBI): domain Eukaryota; kingdom Metazoa; phylum Arthropoda; class Insecta; order Orthoptera; family Acrididae; genus Schistocerca; species Schistocerca nitens. The sequence goes on from NC_064616.1 coordinate 322,876,773, forward strand.
CACAGAAACGGAAGGAGAAAAGGGAGGGAGTGGAGGGAAGGGATCAGAGGAGGTGCGGGAGGGAGGAACCGGGGATGGGGCGACAAATAGTGAGGGAGAGGGAAGAGGGAAGAGTGGGGGGATGGACTGAGGGGGGAGTGATGCGGCACACCATGTGATAGTGGTGGCGGCGGCGGAGGGGTGCGTGTAAATGATGGCAGTGCTGGTGGCAGTAGAGGCGGTGGTGGGGGTCGACATTATGAGAAGGGGAAAAGCACAGGACAGGACAAAGAAGGTGACGAGAAACACAGAGTAGAAGGGACCGAGAAACTATGAAGAAGACTGAGGCTGAAGCCCCACTCTGCTGTTGCTGGTTGGGGAGGTGACGCTATTGCTGCTGCTGCTGCTGCTGCTGCTGCTGGACGCTGGCTGGGACCGCAGCTGGACGCTGACTACTGGGAGGGACCGCTGCTGGCTGGGACCGCTGCTGGACGCTGGCTGCTGGACGCTGTCTGGGACCGCTGCTGGACGCTGGCTGCAGGCTGCTGGCAGAAACCGCTGCTGGCTGCTGGCAGGAACCGCTGCTGGCTGCCGGCGGGGACCGCTGCTGGCTGCCGGCGGGGACCGCTGCTGGCTGCTGGCTAGGACCGATGCTGGCTGGACTACTGCACGTTGACGAGCTGGCGGGCACCTGTAACACCTATCCCTTCGACTGGTACCTTAATAGCACAATCGAAGGGTGGTATTCAAACGAATTACCGCCGGAGATGGCTTACAACAAATTTGTTGTCCAAAAATATTATATGTTTCTACAAATGTTGTTGGGTGCGTATTAAGCATGTCACAAACAGTTAAGTTCCACGGGAGCTTATAGATATTTGTTTAGCAAAACTGGAAAGGTGTTAGCTGTAGAGGTTTGTTACTGTCATTTCTTCCGTCTATTTGCTATATGAAATCAACTCGTTATGAGCGCTGCCTCAGACGGCACGCGATACTTGTCGAGCGTCGTCGGTAGATGGCAGCTCGCACGTTACCTCTTAGCGATGGGTAGGGATGAGCTGAACTGTGACTTTTCAGTATTAGTGATTTCTGCGAATGCTTCTTTCGGTAACTGCAATTCTTAGACGCAGTTTACAATTACAGTTCATGCACTCTACCAATTCTATTTTCGCGATTTATAACGGTAGATCTGACAGTCGCAAGTAAGAACTAAGAAGCAGTTTCATGAACACGAATGCTTATTTCCCCGTCCTGGAATAAATTCCGTTCTAAAGATATTTGCTGCAATTCGCAGTTAACTAAATGACGACAGAGCTTACAATCAGGCAATAAAAATTGTGATACGAGTGGTGTATTTTGAAGATTATCTTGGTTGACATGGTTCAGATACGGATCAGACATGTAGATTTGTGGGTAGATTTGTGTCCACAGTCATAACTTACTATGCATGTGAGTTTACCAAGGCGACAGCAAGGAAGGAAAAAAAAACCATCAGATTCGTGACTGCTCAAAACACACGAAAACACACAGGTCTACAAAAGGACATGTAAGGAACGTTTTCAATATAATATGTTGTGTTGTAGTGTTGTGGATGTATCTAAGACAATAATGTGTTAGTTTCCTTAAGAACATGCTTAAAATGTATCTCGTTACTTTGTTAATAATGTATTAGTTACTTTGCTGTATGAAAATGCTTACCACATATCCTATTTCTTTTTTTAAGTGTCGTGCATACAGAGTGTTAAGTTTGTACATGCTCAAAATGGTAGAAGTTAGGATCCCATTTGGAAAATTTACCTGGACAAGGAGTGGTGATAAAACTGGAGTTCGCCTTGGCAGGTAAGAAAACGTATTTACAGGTTATGTTAAGAGTGTACATGACAGGATTTGAGCTGCATGAGAGTTCAGTACCTTCGCCATTACGCTATGTAACCAGACTGTTGTAAGTCATCATCATTTTTAAATCTGTACATCAATACGCGAAATGTCGAAATTTTTGGTCTTAAATGAGTGCCCACCAGGTAGAAAGGCAGGAGGGAGGCTCAATATTGCAAGGGTCTCATGGTAGGGGCACTTAATGCAGCTTAACAACAATGCATAAAATGATAGTTTTGTTGATGCAGTTGTTAAACTGGAGGGGGGCACAATGTTACAAGGGCAGATTGCCATACCTCAACCCAGCTTAGATCACAAAGGCCCTTACAGGTACGTCTGTCACCTCACAGATAAATCTGTCAGCTCAGCCAGTATTCCATGGCATTGTGGTGGGCACTATCACACTCTAGCCATATTTTACAGATTAAAAGAAAGGCTAGAACAGTGTTTGTAAGAACCAGTAGTTAACTGTTCGTTACTTTCATGTAGTTTATTTCACTACATACAGTCTTTGGCGTTGTAAAGCTTTCCCCCTTTTGTGAATTAGTATGATATTGACAGCGCATTCCGCCCCTACCCCCACCCACACCACACCACCACCCCTCAACTCTTGATTCCGAAATAGCTGTTAGGTTGAGGAATCAAACTTGTGTTCCCATTATGGTGTAAAGTTTTTGCACAATTATGAGATGCAATTACGTTGATTTTAGTTGAGAATTAAATGTATTTTCTTCAGAAAAGCAATTTTACAAATTTGTTTTCGACTTTACTTTATCATAATTGATATTTATATTTTTAGAGTTGCAAACATAACTCAGGACATTTCAAAAGAAAGGACATGTGTCTTTTGATTGCCAATGATGGCAATGCATTGCAAAGTGCTCACATGCCAGCCTCTGGTTTGGTATGTAGTTGTCATGTTAGGGCTTTCCATTCACTGGGAAAGTTGATAATTGCAGGATGGTTGTTATTGCATGTATATGTGCTGCAGTATGTTTCCTCAACACATCCACCCGGGCTACATGCGAATTAAGATGGAAATGGGCAGGCCAGACCATTCGCCAAATATCTTCTTGTTCCGAGATCTCTTGCACATGTGCAGTTTGATGCATTGTCATCCAGAAAAATGAAGTCAGGGCCGAATGCATTTCTGAAAAGACAAACATCTTGAAGGAGTAGAGTGTGACAATGATGTTGCAACAGTATGGCTCTCCATACCATAGCAACTAGACCACTGAAATGATCATGTTCGATAATGTTCCTGAGTGCATTACATGTGGACTCATGGTAGCAGTAGTTAATGCTCCCCAACAACACTGCCTAACATGATTGTTTTGGTGGTCTAGTTTTTATGCTGGAGGGAGGCAAAATGTTGTAAGGGCATACTGCCTTCAGATCTTTCAACACAGTACACTCACCATTCAACATCATTCTGATACAGTACTCCTTCCCAAAGCTCGGTTTTTCATAAGCGCATTTTGCCATGACTTGATTTTTATGGATGACCATACGTGACCACATTGAACAATGGAGATGGAGCTTTTGGAACAGGAGGAATTCAGCAAACGTAGAGGAATGCAATTTCTCCCGGCTTAAATCTGATCAAGCATGTTGGGAGGGACGCATTACAAATGGTTCAAATGGCTCTAAGCACTATGCGAGTTAACATCTGAGGTTATCAGTCCCCTAGTCCCAGAATTACTTAAACCTAACTAACCTAATGACATCACACACTTCCAAGCCCAAGGCAGGATTCAAACCTGTGGAAGCAAGTTAAAGAATTACAAGCTCTAGATATGAACTTCTGGAGAAGATCGACAAGAATCTCCAGGAAAGAGAAAATGGAAATAAAAGAAAGAATATATGACATAATGGATAGGAAAAAATTTCAGTGGTATGGGCATCTACGACCAATGGAGGAAGCCAGAATACCAGAATTGATACTGGGGTGGGTTGGCAACCTACTGTAGTCAACAACCTGAAGATGTCCTCAAGAGATTGTAATAAATTATAAATCAGGTGCAAAAGAGATTGCCCGATGTAATCCTGTTGTCGGTTTTTTAAAGGCGACATTTTCCCAATAACCTGTGGGCGAAGCCGTATAAAGTTTTGCCCCTTTCACTCTAACATAAGCCAACTCAGAAGAAATTCCTGACATTCTCCCAGAAAAACAGCTTCTATCAAAATGTGTATTAATCCAAAGTGTGCAGTACACATACTATGTATTGTATAACCCAATGCTGAAATGCTGTTGGTAACACACTTACTAAGTCACTTCAGTATGAACACTTGAGTTAATGAATACTATGAAATATCAATGTATCATTTTTTAAAAAAAGGTCATTGGAGATCATTTTGTGTTGGAATTACTCCCTTCATCAAACAGCAGGTGATTAGACTTATTAGAAACATCATTAATGCTCAAACTCTCAATTTTTATGTTTTAATAATGCAAATGGTGAAAGAAAGGTCGTGTCTCATGTAGTAATACAGTAATAATTACATTTACGAAAAATTCAAATGAAAAAAATGTTGATACTTTTGACCAGTGTCTACGATTCGTCAGTCTTCTTGTTAATATTATGGATTGTAATGTGATTGTTGTATGTAAACTTATTGGTACAATAAATTGATGAGTCTTGTAAGGAGTAGGAAAATAAATTTCTGTTTGATAAAGAAGCATTCAAGCAGTTGGTTAACTGTTTGGTTTGTACTAAATAAACATGCACCTCTCTACTGCGTTCAGATACAGAGGAATAATCACCCTATAGGTAAAAATCAAAGGTGGTGCCTGATAATAGTTGATTTGAATGTAGTAGTAAACATGGGGAATCATGTTCCACTGATGAGGTGTATCCAACGAAAACATTTTGCAACATTATTCGTCAATATCTAATAGAGAATGGTGCTCATCAGTCATATGCTGACAGTGTTTCGAGATATAAACCTAACAATACCATCAGGTCCTAATAAAGCATTGGTGATGCCTTGTGATTGCTGCTAAAAGTATTATGTTTTACTATCGAATAAGTTTATGAAAGCTGCACACATCCACTTAAAAAGCCCAACAACTAATTTTACTGGTGCTGAGTACACAATATGCGTTACATATTCCTGTGGTAAAAAGTTAGAGATGTGGTCAGGGAAACGTATGTGTGGAAGTTGGTGTCTGCTTCTATTTACTCACCAATTGAAAGCAGTACAATACTCGAATTGGGGAATGTGACTGTACAACCATCTTGCATGACGAATCAAATAAAGAATGTTTTGGAACTGCTGAATTATTTAAACAGCAGTAAGTGTTTGCTACACAAAGCATGTCACTATTTGACAGACTGTGTCCTGAAAACATTACGTCTAAAAAGGACTGTCGGAGACTGTATTTGCCACTGTTTTACTGTGCAATGGAGAGTGAGACTGTGTTCTTGCATAGAAATATTTTGACGTGAAATCATATATGCTCATCATAGTATTTTCTTGTGGTAATAAATATAAAACTAATTTTCTGAAAGTGGACACTGTTCTGACACATCTTTTCATTCAGACTATTGAAAATGCTAGAGTAGGTGATATAAGACAAAAAATAGTAAGAAAAAAGTAAGGCTATGGATCGGAGCACAAGGCTAAAGAACAAATACGCAACAACATAAACATACTGATGCTATTGTATCTTTTACATGGTACTTAAGGACAATAAAAAATCAGTACACTTATGTGGCAAATGGCACTGGATTATAGAAAGGAAATTGGGTTAGGATACTTTTGTGACTAGCAGATAAAAAGTGAAAAATGTACTTGTAATTTTCAATCAAGATAGTACATTGATAACTGTAGATTAGGTTAAGTAATAGAGAAATCCATAGTCTATGGGGCACGGATTGCAAGAAGTATTTTAGTACTGGTTGATCAAGATGGACAAGGGATTGAAGGAAAAACTGACCTCCTTAAAGGAATGGAATAGAGGAATGGATAAAAGTAGTTTTTTTCTTTGTGTATTCATAAATATGACTTCCAATGTTAATATTACTCTTAAAGTCAATAAGGAATAAATGTTTGGAAAATATAGAAAAGTACGAACACTATTAAGCACAGTAGTGTAATTTTACCTTTATTTTTATGAAAATTATATGAATGCTCAGGTCTAAACTTTGGAACTGGAAAGAAAAGCCACTTTCAACCTACAGAAGAATAGAAGTACAAACCACTTGAGAAAAACCAGCAAAGAACGTTGTTGTGAGGGTCAAGACCCAGACATTTATACATTTTTTAGCATAGGCTGGTGCGCTGACAGAAATATAGAAGTGAAGAAGGTATGATCCATCCGGCAAGCCATGGAAGGTGAGTTATAAAGGTAAGTAAAAGACGCAATGAACGGAAAATGAGCTGCAAACATAACTGACTCAACCAGATCAGTAGATATTGTCAATTTAATTGGAGAATAACAAACAGTACACACTTACATCTATAGTTACGTACGTGAAGATGTCACTAACCAAGGAGGAATAGGGAAAGAAAAGTTAAATAATTTTCTCTGTCCTAGATTTGTCTGTCGTATATACTTTTTATTAATATTAGTGTTTGTATTCAGATTTGAAACAATTAATTGGTAATTACTGTGAAGTTTGTGCATGTGACAGGAACATACAGGTGCATATATGAAGAAGACTATAGCTCCTCATCCAGGTAGTATGTACAGAGCAGTGTGTGGAATTGAAAACATCCAATGAGTTTAAAAGGAGAATTTAGAAAGTAGTGTGAGTAAACAATGTGACTGGCAAATTATGGTGTATAAAATGAAATAGGTAAGTCTGATGAACATTAGCATCACCAACAAATATAGGTGATAGCCATCTGACATTGTTCTTTGGAAAAGAATACTGACAAAATGAACTTGAGAAAAATATGAAAGTTCAGAAGATGCAGGAACATATGAGGTTCAAAACTACGTGAGCGATCTTACGATAATAATACAAGACACGAAATCCTTAACGAGGGCAGTACCAATTTTTTAGCTATTCCATGTAGGATTTTTGTCTAGTTTGCTATTATTTTATTTAATGGTCTCCCTTATTATGAATTTCAGCATTGCCATTATCAGATCTGTATGAAAGAGGAACAAATGTTAAAAGTAAATGGTAAAATAGGTAAACTTAGATAGAAAATGACTTACCAGTAATAAAGAGCGATTAAAAATCGTTACAACATAGTTTGCCATAGTACCAGGACACAGGTAAGTGCCAACTGAATATCATATCAAGTAATTGCTGTACCAACTGGCCTCCAGATGGCGCTAGTAAAGTAACCCTTAAATAATTGAGCTCTTCCTCCAAGTACTGTGACTCATAAATATTTTTAGTCTCCTCCACAAATGTGTTAATTACTCGAATTTTATGGTGAATGGAATTTTTATGAAATTATCAACCAAAAACCAATATTGGTGTTACAGGTAGATTAGATGTTAAAGGTTCTTTTTCATAAATGAAATGTTGTAATATCAGTGCTTCACTATGGATATATGATTTTACAATTTCGTCTGTTACATGTAATTTGACTAGAGAGTAAAATTTTATGCTGGCTTGTGAACATTATAAGAAAAGGTAAATCGTTTTGTAATATGAAATTTCTCAAGTTATGTGTTCTTTAACATTTAGTGATGCTTCCATGTTTTGGTATGTCTGAAGGTTAATTATGAATTGTGGTTTGTAACAGATTAGACTAACATTTGTTGTGCATTAAAGTACTTCGCTGTTTATTGATCCTTTTTCTTACGTAGTTTCAGTCAGCAAAAAAATTACAAATGCACATATTGACACCAATTATGGTAAGTATTGTTCTTTGGTCGCGGATCTAATTATATAATGAAAGGCTCAATATCATAGAAACAGTGTTACAAGCTGTATATTCTAAAATAAAATTTGTCTTCTTTTTCATTTTCCATTGTGATCTTTATATTAGAGTAAATATGCGAGTGTCATTAAAATAAACCTGAACTTTGTTCATCTGACACATATAGTGACATGAACAGCTTGGTGCACTACAGAACTGCTTACAAGAGAAAGGAGGGGGGGATAGCCATGCATATGACTTGACACTCACCATGAGTGATCTGAAGGCCCCACTGTCTGTTGTGAAACACATTACTATTTGTTTTCTCTCCAGCAAAGGTGTGAAATCAAGTGACATTTTGGAGGGACTCTAAGCATAGTTCATGAACACAAGAAAGCCGTTACCAAAATTTTATCACAAGTGGTGATACGTTTTGGAAGTTCCCATACCATTTTATTGGATACATTTGAATACGGAAAAATATTGGCAAGGTGGGTTTCACGGCTTCCCACTAAGGCACAAAAGGCTATACAGAAAAATATTTGCCAATGACTTATGTATCACTATGAAGAAGAAGAAGAAGAAAGAGATAGCAAGAGGATGAGTATGGAGTGGAAAAAGTTGGAGGAATGCATTGAAAGTATCGACTATCTGCTACGCTAGTTTTGGTAGTTTTGTTTTGGGACTCAAAAAGTGTATATATGTTTGCTTACCTGCATGGTCGAAGGACAGTGAGTGTGGACTAATACTGCAAGACGCTGATCGATGATAAAGCGGCCTACTGCAACAAGTGATGCTAGCAGCCAATTCTCAATGTCCTCGTCCTGCATGACAACATGTGGCATGTACAGCAGCTCTAACTCATCATAAACTCACGACGCTACATAGGAAACTCTTGAACACTCCCATACACTGTAGAATTGTCCCCATTTTAGTACCACATATTTTGTTCATTGAGAAAGGAATTACGTTGGGGAAACTGGGTAATGTCATTGGGGTTGAATACTATGTGCTCTGGTGGCTACAGGGGTACCCAGTTTTTTCGTTCCATGAAAGTATCATGAAAAGCATTGTCAGGACATTCTGATTTAAATTTTATATGGCGCTTGTAATATTTTATTTTAATCATGATCTGATCATTATTGTGTTAGGATGGACAGAAAAGTCACAGAAATTCGAAAACAACTTTAACAGAAAGGAAAGAAGACTGAAATTAAAGACGCTCCTGGCCTTAATGCTAAATAAACCAAACAGTGACAACTCTTCTACAGTACAGGCAACATAACATGCAGGCATGAATGCACAATCTTAGTGAGCAGTTGAATGATGTCACAACTCAACGATTGTTTCATGTAGGTGCCAGATATTTTAAAACCTGCAGTCACTTGGGATTTTGTGCTGGGCAAAGGATTCATGATAAATGCAAGCTAGGTCAGGGGCCAATGCTATAGAGAACTCTTTGTAAAACCTAATTAAGATTCCATCTGGACCTTGTGATTTATTTGTTTTCAAATCTTTCAGTTGTTTCTCTAGGCCAGGGATGCTTATTACTATGTCGTCCGTAAGTTTGTCTGTCCGATTGTCAAATGACGGTATGTTTCACGATTCTCCTCTGTGGACCGTTTCTTGAATGTGAAATTTAAAACTTCGGCTTTCATTCTGCTATCTTCAACTGCCACATCACACTGGTGAACTAGGGACTGAATGAGAGGCTTAGACCAGCTTAGCGATTATTTTACATAGGACAGCAGGCCACAGTTACTTGACGTTCAAGCAGCATAACATTCCCGACCGTTGTTTATAGCAATATAGCGTCCGAAAAAATGATATCTCCACAGTCGCTCCAGCTGGATGTCGTTTCTCACTGACCAGCAGCAAACCCCACCTCCAATAATCGTCATTATCTATTTGTCGAGGAGTAAAGGGTGTAATTACAATTGAAAAAGCCCTCGCTTCTTTTATTTTCTCGATTTCACCACTTCCTCCAGACCATTTCATATATTTGATGCTTGTAAATCCAGCCAATACAGTGGCGTCTTAACTGTATATATTTGGACAGCCAAGTTGCGAGTTTCTGCATCCACACCTTCCAGCGTTCCCACACACTCCAGCATATTTCCCTTGCCACCCATTCTATTTTCCACTTAAACACCTACGCCACCTACTCCCACAACCAGGCCCACTTTACCTTCACTTGCCTCGACACCCTCGTTTAAGCCCCTCTCTCCCCTTCCCGCACCCTTCCCACCTCCAGCCTCCTGGCGCCTCAACAGTATCGTCTCCTCTACCTCAACATTTGCTCCCTCCCTGCAAACAACTGCCTCTTCATGCATACCCTCTCCCAGCACCAGGTTGACTCCTTGATCCTTAATGAAACCTTCCTCCAACCCCACCATGGTGTCTGCACCTCCCCTTATCTCCTTCACCACACTGAAAATCCCCTTCCCCTAGCCCGAGGCGGGGTCACTATAGGCCACCTCAGGCATCTCCCTGTCCGGCCACAACCCCTCCTCAATGACCTGACCGAACATCTTCTCCTCCGCCTATTTTTTCCCTCCCTCACCATCACCTGTGCCACTGTCTATATCCGCCCCGCAGCTCCCCTCCACTTTGACTTCATTTCCCATATTGACCATACCTTCTCCGTATGTGATCGACGCTGACCTCAACATCCACAGCCGTGACCCTGCCACCCTTCGGCGGTGGCATCAGTTCCTTGCCACCCTCCATGGTGACCTTCTTCCTCTCCCACAGCACACCTGTCCTGAAAGTAACTCCAACCCCAATGTTATCCTCGCTTCCCCCAACCTCCTTGGTCGCATTGCTGTTGATGTCCTCAATCCCGTCGGTAGTGACCATCTCCCTGTCCTTCTCACCATCTCCTCTACCCATCCCGCCACTGCAGCCACCCGACCAGCTGCCCCTCCAAAGTCTGTCAATGACTACCACCATGCCAACTGGGATGCCTACCGGGAATCCATCGCCTTACAGGTCGAAACCCACCCCCTCACCTTTCACCACCCTGATGACATCACCCATGCCTCTTCCTTCCTTCAGAAGACCATCACTGATGCTGTGGAGGCTCATGTCCCTACCAAACTCATCCACCCTCACCGCCCCATGCTTCCTCCACAGGCCGTCCTCCTTCCGCGTGGATCCCGCAGGCTCTACTGCTCCTTCCTCCGCACTCGTGACTGGGATACTCACACCCGCCACCGGCAATTACAGCGACATATCCGGAACCTCCTTACAGCAAAGAAACGCCAGGACTGTCGCCAGACATGCACATGCCTCAACTCCACCCTCTCTGTCAACTCCTCCAAGTACTGGTCAGCCTTCCACCGCCTTACTGGTAGCCATCACACCCTGCATTACCCCATCCTCCATGATGATCGACCATTTCCTGATAACCTCAGTAAGGCTAACCGTTTTGCTTCCCACCTATCCGAAGTCTTCTCCATTCCTGACAGTCCCCATTTTGATTACTCCCTCTTCCCCACTGTCCTTGACTGCACTGACACCTCTGTCCCCCCGCTCGCCCCTAGCCCTAGCTTCCAGTACTTGGATTGGTTACCCCCACCACATCAGACATCAACACTCCCATCACCACACATAACATCACACTCGTCCTCCGCTTCAAATGCAACACCACCCCTGGTCATGATGGCGTCACCTACCGTCACCTCAAGGAATCCCCTCCATCCTTCCTGTCTGTCCCTGCTTCCCCGTACAACCTCCTCCTCTCTACTGGATTTTACCCCGAACTGTGGAAGACCTCCCGTGTCCTGCTGTTCCCTAAACCTAACAAACCCCCTCTGATACCTCTTCCTATCATCCAATCTGCCTCACCTCCGTGTTCAGTAAGGTCTTCGAGGCCATCCTCTCTCGCCGTATTCACCGCCATCTTAACCAGCACCGCCTCCTTCCTCTTACCCAATGTGGCTTCCAGCCTTCCTTCTCCACCGACAACCAGCTCCTTAATCTTACCAATCTTCTTTCCCTCCAACTTAACTCCCATCAGTCCGCTATCTTTGTTTCCCTTGATCTCCAGAATTCCTATGACCGTGTCTGGCATCCCGGGCTCCTCTTCAGACTCCAGACCTATGCTCTCCCCATCAACTTCGTCCGTCTCGCTGCTTCCATCCTCTCCCATCGTTCCTCCTATGTGACTATCCACAATTCCAACTCCCGTACTTTCTATCCTTCCGCCGGCGTGCCCCAAGGTTCTGTCCATTCCCCTCTCCTCTATCTATATGCCCAAACCTCCCCCACCTGTTCACCTTCTCCAGTTCGCTGATGACATCGCTTTCCTAGCCCTTTATCCTACCCTTCAACGGTCCCAACGTACCCTAGAAACCCACCTTGACCAATTCACCGCTTGGTGCAACCAGTGGTTCCTCCGTGTTAATCCCTCCAAGACCCAGGCGATCATCATAGGCTGCGCCACCCACTCATTCCGCCTCCATGATTTCCACCTCACCATTTATGGCTGTCCTATCCACCTCCCTAATACCCTCAAATACCTTGGTATCACACTCGACGGCCACCTCACCTGGACTCCCCATCTCCTTACCATCCAAAACAAAGCTCACAACTGCCTCCGCCTCCTGAAACTCCTGTCTGGCCGGACTTGGGGTCTGCATCCTTCCACCATCCTTCACACCTACAAATCCTTGATCTGCCATGTCCTCTGTTATGCCAGCGTAGCTTGGATTTCCGCCCCTCCCCGGTTCTATAAAGGCCTCGAAATCCTCGAACGCCATGCGCTCTACCTCGTCTTCTGCATCCGCCTTCCGTCCCCCACGTGCATCCTCTACGACCTCGTCCCCTTCCCCCATCTTCTCCTTTGCTTGAACACATCCACACACCATATATTGTCCACCGCCTTGATCCCCCTCACCCCCTGGTGTCTCACTTCCTCTCCACCCCCAACCAGTTGCCGCACCTTTACCATTGTGTCCCACCCACACTCCATCTCCACACCCTCCATCTCCTTTCCCAACACAACTTCCACCATCTACCCCTCCCGGATGATGAGCTTCGCCCTGACATCTACCCTTCCTACCAACTCTAACCCCATCTTCCTGCCTCCTTCTCAGGGCTCCCTCTCCTCCCCCTCCTTCCTCCTCAGCGGCTTCCCCCTCCTACTCCCCCTCCATCTCTTGTGCCTCCTTTCAGTGTCTCTGCACTTCCTCCTGCCCTATCTTCCCTCTTCATCTCCCGCCCCACATGTCTCCTGCCTCTTCGTGTACCCACTGATGCCCCTCCTCTCTCCATCCCGCTGCTTCCCCTACTGCCCCATGCTCTCCCCTCCTTTTCCATCCTCTCTGCCCTTTCCCTCGGCAGGTCCCACCTGGCAGTTTTATTCTTCGTCATGTGTGCTCCAAGTGGGATTTAAGTGTGTTGTTCTGGAGTGTTTTTACTACTGTGGCCGACTTTTAACGTGTGCATGTCCATTCAGTGTCTTCTCTGAGTTTTGAAGACTCGCCAACTGTGTTTTTTATTTTTCTGGTGACTTTTAACTGTCATCCATGAACGTCTCCATGTTAGTCTATTTTTTCCCTCCATTTTCTCCAATTATTCTGTTTTAAGTTCCCCTTTCTCGCCTTGTATATGTAACATTTTATTCTTATTTTAAGCTGTTACATCACTCGGCTGAAGAGCGGTGGATTGTGCCACTGACAGCCCTCTCCTGCCCATATGGGCCAGGGGAATGAAATCACAATATATATACATAAAAAAATTGCGAGTTTCTGTTGGTGGACTTGAGCCTTATGCCACGTTTACACCCAGATCATACAAGGTTCTCGACTAAGACATCATTGCGAGTGCAAAATACTTGGGTATGTCCATTAAGAGTTAATTTTCCAAGGGCCAAGCAAACGGATAGAGAAACGTTTGCACACCATAATGTTATCTCAAAACTGTTCTGTATCGAGTCTAAGCACATTTTAAGCTCTCCTCACTACCTGTTTAACACTTTAGAGGAGGAACACCCTTCAACGGATCTGTTGCAGCTGGCAGAATCAGTTTGTTACGAAAAAAAAAAGAACCTGTTAGAGCGTCATAAAAAGATTTTGGTGACTCAGTGATTCATATTAAACATGTGTCTGTTTGGATCCTAGAATATACGAGTGGACGGTGAATTTTCAAAAGGAATATTACATTATGTAAAAACCTCCTTTAGGCTTGAATGCAAAAAATGCTGTATTCCAAACGATCAATGTATTTCTGTTTGTCCCTTCGGTGTACCAACTGTATGTATCTGAATAACCACTATGACTCCATCATCATTCACTTATTCAACATCAAGTGTGCAGGACGTCTGTGAATAAGGTGATGCTGTTGCAGGCTAGGAGGAACAGTAGTATTGTCTTAATTCTAGCAGTGAAATTTGAGAAGTGGTAGTGAGTGTATTGTGCAAAATGTGGTCATGGATATTGAGGTTCATGCTTCAGTAATCGCTATTTCAAAGATCTCAAAGGAAAATAGTGACTGCACGATTCTGCTTTATTCAAGAACACAGCAGTTCCCACACACCAGAAAAAAATATTCTAGAGCTCTTACTTCCTCAGTATATTACGAAAATTTGCTTTGAGGACTACGCATTCACTAACAAAGAGAATGGTACTGCTTACAACATGTTTAAGTGGGTGAAACAAAGAAATATGCGTAATGTGCTCTGGGATGTTTACATAAAACTGTTTACGAGTAGTCATATCTTGAACGATCTTGATTAATACGTGTTACCCACACAACTTAAACTATTACTGTGTGGCGTATCGTGCAGATTCAATTTGCTATCTGACATGTTTAAGAGGGAACCACTATGACTCGAATGCCCGCCGGCCGATGTGGCCGAGTGGTTCTAGGCGCTTCAGTCCGGAACCGTGCAGCTGCTCCGGTCGTAGGGTTGGAATCCTGCCTCGGGCATGGATGTGTGTGATGTCGTTAGGTTTAAGTAGTTCTAAGTCTAGGGGACTAATGACCTCAGATGTTAGGTCCCATAGTGCTAGAGGCATTTGAACCATTTATTCGAATGCCCGATGGGAGACAGATGGACCACAATCAGTTAAGATGTAGTGTGATGAATGTACGGCCGAAATGATCAATATTGAATCATAATGTCTGTTCCGTGGTCACAACTACTTTTTATTAACCTATTGCTTTACTTCATGGTTTTTTACGATGATGAACGTAGACAGTTCATATTTAAAAGTATTGCACTCACAGAAGATATGTGTATAGTAGAGACATTCTCAGCAATCGTTGCATCACTGAGGTCTTTCAAGGATGTGAAGTGTGCTAAAATACGGAGGACGACAAAATGGTTAATACATGTTTTCCATGGAATTCACTGGGGTGATCCTGACGTACCCTATAAAGATATGGTGATGTGGCTTCGATTATTCGACCATCTTCTGCGTCAAGATGAAGGAGGAGATCGCACGGATGCTTCGAATCTTCAAGTATACTGCTATTCAAGACTTGGCATTCTACGGCTGCCTGCTCTCCATCGACTCTAGAAGAGGAGGGTAAAACTCGTAGAGGGAGACCAAGTTCCAAAATCTTTAGACATACATTTATGAAATGACATAATACAAAGCTGTCCTTTCCCCTTTCCTGCTTCCAGCTTTCCCCCCACACCACACCTCCCGACACTGCACCAGACTGCGATCTAGTATCTGCATACCTCCCTCACCAGAAAGTGCTCTTCTCTCCACCTCACTTGTACACTGATATCCTTCCCCCTTCTCTCCCACACTTCAGATTGTTATTAACGTGACAGTTGTATTCCGGGCAGATCTGCTGCTGTTAATGATCATTTGCGCACAAGGTGTGCTTTCTTGTGTGTATGTTTTCTTTGCTGAAGAAGGTTTTGGATGATAGCTTTAATGTGCAACAATCTTTTCACTGTATCTGTGAGCAATGCATAATTTTTATGAGGAGCAGTAATCTGTATTAGTGATGATATTATCAATAGTTGACTCTGTTTCCAAGTCGACCTTGTTGGTTCCAATACAGTTGTATTTATGTTGTACTGTATTAACAGTTCCTCAAATTTTTGCTTTCTTTGTCTCTCTCTTCCCATGTCAATATTAAAATCACCACATATTACACACTCTTTGATTTGGTTTTTTCTAGGCGAATCCACATGTTTTTGAGGAAAGTATTAATATTTCCGCTTAGTGATCAGTGTGTTCAGAATACTCTTAACTCATTGTGCACTGTACCTGTAATCTCAAAATCTTTTTCTTTACTTTCGGGTAAAATTTGCATATATCGTCCATCTACTATCATAATTAATGGCTGTTTTAACAAATATTGCCACTTTTCCATCCCTATATTCTGAACTGCAGAAACAGTTTGCTCGAACAGAATCTTTTATGCTAAAACAGCATATTTCATTCTCTTAATCAATGTTCATTTATAAACAATAGGTGTGGGCATGTTTCATTTATAAGTACTTCTAATTCTTTAATCTTCATGTGCTGTACACTTTGATGCAGAATTCTGAGCTTAAATTCTTTTTCGTTAATAATAAATGTATGAGTATAAAAATACATCCATAAATGTAGGGAGTGGTTCAAAACATGTTTCAATTTTAAATGCCACATTCTTAATGTCATTGAAATTATTGACAATACAGTAACTTGTCCTGAAGCAGCAAAGTAGTGCCCAACAAATACTGAAAATGTGTGTAATTTATAGACATACTTTTAAATAGTACCAGAAAATACCTGTCAACTGTATTGCCATCATGTCATATTCCATACCAAGATAACCTGATTAAGGAAAAGCTTGCTTTAATACTACTGCACAATTGTAACACGGCAAAAGACCTTGTATTGAGAAATTAGTGTTCTTTATATGTGATGTACTTCAAAGTTACAAAAGAATCAGAAACCTTCCCTATAATTTATTTGAAATCATGGAAATTGTCTAATTTAACTTGCACAAAAAATAAACAAAATTAATTTTTAAGGTTTACAAACTATCCCTAACAATTTAAAAATGGATAAACGATGTTCACAGCATTTTGTTTCTCCATATGTAAAAAAAAAAAATTGTCCGTTTAATGACCTTTACACAGTAAATAAATCAGGCCAGAGAAAATTAAATTAACTTTTCTCTATTTGTCTTTCAACTTTACCCAATATTATCTTAATATCAAAATACACTGCTGCAAAAAAATGCAACACCTTCAATGACTGTGTTTCAGTGGCACCAGGATTTAATATGCGCATATTAAGGGATTTTTGTGTTAGCAATTCATATGGCACTCAGGAGGCCCATCTGTACACCCTCTACTTTGACTCTGCAGGCAGTAACTGTGTTGACTTTAGAGGTGAGCAGCATTTTCAACATTCATTCTAGGATATAAACACGGCCTACCCATAAGTACATAGTCCTGCTTGGACAGCTTCAGCCATTTAAAAGGGGACACATGTTGCACTTGTTTAGTCATCAGGGATTTCTGGGAAATGTCTGCTTGCAGCAGGAGTAAGAACATTTGTGTATCTGGCTAGGCTATCACTGATACCGTGGCACTGCCAATCATAGCTAGTCATGCAAGAGTTAATTGAAGAGTGGATCTCTGTTGTCTTCAGTGATGAGAGTAGGTTCTGTGAGTGATGAACATACCCACTCTAACACTCTCTTTTTACCAGGTTCTAGCTAAAAATACTTGAGTAACATAATCATAGATTATAAGTCTTGGCTTAGGACGGTGAAATACTTGGCATGTGTACTTATCTCTTGTTGGTTTTGACGAGTTTTCTCTAGCAATTCAGTGTTAATTGGGGTGCATAATATTAATTGCTTCACTGCAGAAATCAGAGGATTCAGTGTGAAAAGCTGGTTATATTTAATAACGTCATGTTAAATAACTTACATCCCTTTGAACTCTACCAGTGTTATTTCGATGTAGCAAAATAATAAATTTCTCAACACCTTCAATACCATAACTAGGCAAATTGGTCCCAGTGATCTTACTATATTTTGAGACTGTAACACTGATGCAAAGTCCAACAACATAACTAACACGAAACTTGTAGATGTATTATGTTCGTACAATCTTAGAAATGTAGTAAACTGGGATCAAAACTGCTCAAGACAATGTTAAGTATAGTAACATAGACCTTCATTACTCAGACAACCTTGCACAACAGATAAAAATATAGAAAAAAACAGCTACTAAAATCATACCAAAAACTTTTGAAAAGACACACGTTATGAGCAATAGTAACATCAACTCTCAGAAAATTAAACTAGCTGAGGAGAAATGGGATAGAATCTGCATTGTGGAACGATCAGATGACAAATGGAACGGGATTTACAACATCCTATTGAGACACTTTGATTCCTGTTCTCCCATTAAAGAAATGCAGACAGGGCCAATACACAGTGAAAGTGGAATAAATAATAAACTCAGACTTTCAGGCAAGTCTTGTTAAAATCAGGCAAAATATTCATGACCTAGTTGTCCTGTAAATATCAACTAGGCTGAACCTTTTCAAACAAAAATATAAACCTTGAAAGGAGAACTTTCAAACCTTAGAAAATAAGCCTACAGTAATGAAATCTCACAATCTACTAATGTAAGCGAGGCCTCCTGGAAACTCATCAATAAGTATCAATAAACCTCCACAACTATGGATGGCAAATCTTTATCCATTATACAGGATGGTTATAACCGCTTCCCTTCTTATAAAAGAACCAAAAGCATTATGTAACTCTTTTAATAAACATCTCACATCATCAGTTGACGAACTTTCAGGTACCTTATATCTCACTGTAGCTGACTTAACTATCTGCAGAGATTCAGCAATTGTTTAGATAATTAAGATAATTCTCATTTACTGTTCTGTCTCATATATGTACAGCTGAGATGAACAACAAATGAGAATTATCTCCCTTATATTATATCTGATTATCTGCTGTGGTAACTCTGGATAGGTGAACTGTGGCATTACCGGTGTGATGTGTGGCTTATGAGCAGCTGTTCGACCATGAGGTCCAAGTTTTCTCACCTCCCACGTAACTGTCAAAATACTTGCAGTGAATCCTGATGCAGTTTGGAATTTGTGTGTGACGGTCTGGATAGACGTCTGCCTATTACACGTTATGACCCTCTTCAACTGTGGGCGGTCTCTGTCAGTCAACAGATGACGTTGGCCTGTACGCTTTTGTGCTGTAAGTGCCCCTTCACGTTTCCATTTCACTATCACATCGGAAACAGTGGACCTAGGAATGTTTAAGAGTGTGGAAATCTCGCATGCAGATGTAGGACACAGGTGACACCCAATCACCTGACCACGTTCGAAGGTTGTGAGTTCTGCAGGGCGCGCAATTCTGCTCTATCACAATGTCTAATGTCGACTGAGATCGCTGATATGGAGTACCTGGCAGTAGGTGGCAGCACAATGCACCTACTATGAAAAACGGTTTTTTTTTTTTTGGAGAGGGGGGGGTCAGGATAACTTCGATCACAAGTGTGTTTGCAAATACTTTTCCACAGTTTTTACACGATATAAGAAAGTTAAGCTTGTACACAGAGAAAATTTCGTCTCAACAAAATAGTAAGTAGTATACTTTACATTTATATTTCCTTTGGCTTCAATTTTGTATTAATGGAACAAGTGTGAAAACACTAATGGTGTGAAATTGAGAATCATAGTACAAATTGCTTCAGAGAATTCGTGTTTAGAGAACAGATGTAACTGCTGTGTTATATTCACCGTCATTTAAAACATGTTTTCAGTCACTTGATATAGTGATCATTCAAAATACCAGTGACAACAGAAGTGGACAAGTTACCATAGTGTCTTCACCAACAGGCAGTTTAGTTTCTGTGCTTGTGAATGAAATGAAGTGAGAGATAGTTTGTTGCCTATATACTGCAAATAAATGGCATCTACACATGGCAAAACGCACTTCAAAATGAGAATCCTTTCCGATGTACAAAATAAAAATAAAAAAGTTTTGACTGGTAGCACTTATTTATAAATAGAGACATGATTATATGCATTATAAAAACTTATGCATTAAAATGCTAAAAATACATGAAAAGTGTAGAAAATATGTAAGATCAAATAATAAAAAAAAAAAAACAAGGGAGTTACTGCGTGTATAATATCTCTAAGGCGTAGCTGTGCATATCAGTTACCGGTACTTGGAGGAGCGCCGGCCACGCGAAAGGTAGATACATTTAGAACGCTGATAACATTTTCTGAATTCTTTCTGGTAGAAAAAATGGTCCAAATGGCTTTCAGCACTAAAGAACACGTACCCCAACGAGTTACCACTGGTTTGGGAGGGCAAATGCACATTTGGTAGTTTTCCCTTGTAGGTATTGATGCGAGAAGAAGTGTTCAGAAAATTTTCTTTGTGGATGAAATCAGTTTATTTACATTCACAAACATGATACGTACTTCCTCAGCAAGGCGATGTACTCCATGAGCAAAGCACATCACATATATCAAATTGGGATAAAATACTCGGAAGGTTTTTCCTGCGTCAATCATATATGGAGCAGCATCAGAAGTAAACACATACTCCCTTTCATCTGCAGAATATCCTGGTAATATTTTTCTAATATCCTCATTCACAAATCTGGCTATCGTAGAAACATTTACTTTTCCAAGTTCTCTGTAGACCGCTAAATAGGAAGAAGAAGGTTCTTCTTTTAAAGCACCAGCAAATACATTTGCAGATAACGGCCACAAGTGTCTGTAGTTTCGTCAACTAAAATCCAGATAACGCTGTCCTTGAGCTCATTGCGTATTTCTTGCAGAACATTACGTAAATAGTCGGTATGTAATTTCTGCACAATGTTGATTCATCTAGTATATTTTTAATTAAGAAATATTTGTGCAGGAAGTCTTCGAGGATAGGGTTTGTAATTTTGTGAAGAGGAATATTGCTTGCAAAGAATGCTTCACATAGATCCACGTTAAACCGACTTTTGTGGTTACCTTTGGACAAATGCGTGCTACTGCAACTTGCTGTTGTCAAAAGTTGTTGTCATGGTCCTTCCTTCTTCATTCCTGCGATATGAAGACTTCTCTTGACATGCTAGCTCTATTTGAAAGTTGTTTTTTTTCACAAAACGTTTTCATCGCAAACTTGAAAAAGGAAAGCAGTTCCGTCATGTGTAAATGTTCCAGGATGGTCAGCTATCCACGAAACGCCGTTTCTGTTTTCGGGCGGCATGGCGTACAACATGTTACACACTACATGTCGTAAAAACGTTCGACTGTGTACAAGTAAATAGAATGCTAAACTGAAACACGGGACGTGGGACTAAAAGCTTGCGTAGTTAATATTTGCCAACGTGTACAGTACGACAGCGGAGGGGATTAACCGGGTGGACTGGCGCAGGAACATAGAGTGACTGCCTGTTCCTCTTCTGTAATGATTTCGCTAGGCAGTGGCCTCTAAGTTAGCGATTGCACGCAGTTCTAAGTCGCGGTCAATCTGTGAGACATCAAAACCAGATCGAGCTATAGACCTCCCGTCTAAATTTTTAGAATATTGTAAACATACAACGAAAATATGCATCGTTACTAGTTTCTAGCTAAAATCTGCAATAATCGGTGAAAAGGAGTCAAATATTTAAATGCATGTGAAACTTGCAAACGCATATAATTGCAGTCTCTAAATTATAACCAAACGGATGAAATAAAATGAGCAGAACATACAGTGAGCACATATACGTATAATAATGTAGATAAAAATGGATGAAAGGTAGATGGAGAGAAACAGTTCATCATATTCCAGCCTTGCTTCGATTCAGTATTGTGGGAAAGACCACTCACGCATGGCCTGATCCTCTGAAAAAATTGAGATGTCCATCCTCACTGTCCAACTTTGCCTATAGGGAGAGGTTTCCACCAGTGGGACAGACTTTTTGAAACAGTCTATGCGGTGATGGAGGTAAAGGTCCAAAGATATGACACCCTGCAACCATTCACCCTGGTGGGCCATCATTTGTGAGTAATAGACGAAATAAAGATTCAGAATTTAAAAATGAAAGCACTTCACATAGTGGTTGCATAGTGTAATGGTGAAGGTATCGACCTCACGTACAGTGTGTTGTTGGTTCGGATCTCGGCAGTTGTACGTAATTTTTTTCTATTTTAAACCTTCATCGACACATAGTGGTTGCATAGTGTAATGGTGAAGGTATCGACCTCACGTACAGTGTGTTGTTGGTTCGGATCTCGGCAGTTGTACGTAATTTTTTTCTATTTTAAACCTTCATCGAAATGACTTTGATCATTATTTTTATTCAGTTAATTGGTATAAATGTAATTTTTCTATTCATTGGTGACATTATTTTAATCAACGTTTTAATTTCATTTGCTCTTATTTTTTCTTCCTTTCGTTTTTTGCACTTGGAATCTTCGTGCATGTGAATCTAGTTAATTTTATGTATATATCATTATGTTTAAACATTTGAAGATGCTGATCTGTGGGTTAAAAACAGAATGCAAATGATGAAATAATCTGTAAACGTAGGCTTCCCCGGCCGTTGTCACGGTCAATAAAATTCTTCTGAGTTTGAGGCCGCATTGTCATCTGTAAATTTAGCCACACACTCTCAGGAAGGCGCTTTGCAACAGTCGCCGAAACGTCGGAATTTTACAGATGACAATGAGGCCTCAAACCCAGAAGAATTTTATTGACGATGAAATGATCTATTTATATGACTGTGCAATGGATTCAAGAATGTATAATTCGTTAAAAGATTTACATCTATTTGGATGGCTATCGTCATAGAAACATTCAAAATATACATTCTTATTGCGCTATTTACAAATTAACATAGATGATGATTTAAACGAAAGCAGGGACTATAAGTAAAACGAAATTGAGGCAAAATGAGAAACAGAAATAATGAATGCAATAACATTGATGAGAAGTCAATGACAAAATGAAAGTAATTATATCGAAATTAATAATACCAATAATCAGAATCACATGAACTATGATTCCAAATGAAAAAGGCGGACAGGAAGAAACATGAGTGCAAATGATGAACCTTATACGATGACAAATATGACTGGCAAATGAATAAAAAATAAATTAAAACCAATTGATTGAATAAAAATAATGATCAAAGTCATTTCGATAGAGATCTAATAATAAATAAGTGTATATCACGAGATTTGAACTGCGTGGGATGTCAGTACCTACGCCATTACGCTATGCAACCAGACTGTAGACCCTTACCAGTTTTTAATCTATACATCATTATGCGAAATATTTACTTTCAAATCAGTGCACACCAGAATGAAAGACAGTACGTTCACCTGCATCCCTTACTAATACTTCGGAAAAGTCGATTATCCACTCTCTGCGACAATCTGTTAAATTGGATGTTGCGGAACGGACCACGTATCTGCGGTCACGTCCTCCAAAAATTGATACCTCGAATCTTATCCCTATCCTAATAGCTCTCAACAAATTTGTTGGCCAGAAATATTATATGTTACTACAAATGTTTTTGAGTGCGTATTACGCAAGTCACAAACAGTTAAGTTCCACGGGAGCTTATAGCTATTTTGTTAGCAAAATAGGAAAGGTCGTAGCTATAGAGGTTTGTTACTGTCATTTCTTCCGTCTATTTGCTATATGAAATAAACTCGTTATGAGCGCTGCCTCAGACGGCACGCGATAGTTGTCGAGCGTCGTCGGTAGATGGCAGCTCGCACGTTACCTCTTAGCGAGATAGGAGTGCGTCCCACATTTAAACTGAATGCGCGGGAAATACAATTGCGCTATGGGCAGGGATGAGCTAAACTGTGACTTTTCAGTATCAGTGATTTCTGCGAATGCTTCTTTCGGTAACTGCAATTCTTAGACGCAGTTTACAATTACAGTTAACGCACTCTACGAATTCAATTTTCGCGATTTATAACGGTAGATGTGGCGGTCGCAAATAAGAAGCAGTTTCATGAACACGAATGCTTATTTCCCCGTCCTGTAATACATTCCATTCCAAAGATATTTGCTGCAATTCGCAGTCAACTAAATGACGACAGAGCTTACAATCAGCCAATAAAAATTGTGATACGAGTGGCGTATTTTGAAGATTATCTTGGTTGACATGGTTCAGATACGGATCAGACGTGTAGATTTGTGTCCAAGGTCATAACTTGCTATATATGTGCGTTTGCCAAGGCGACAGCAAGGAAGGGGGGAAAAACCATCAGATTCGTGACAGCTCAAAACACATGAAAACACGCAGGTCTACAAAAGGACATGTAAGGAACGTTTTCAATATAATATGGTATGTTGTAGTGTTGTGGATGTATCTAAGACAATAATGTGTTAGTTTCCTTAAGAACATGCTTAAAATGTATCTCGTTACTTTGTTAGTAATGTATTATTTACTTTGCTGTATGAAAATGCTTACCACATATCCTATTTCTTTTTTTAAGTGTCGTGCATACAGAGTGTTAAGTTTGTACATTCTCGAAATGGTAGAAGTTTGGATCCCATTTGGAAAATTTACCTGGACAAGGAGTGGCGATAAAACTGGAGTTTGCCTTGGCAGGTAAGGAAACGTATTTACAGGTTTTGTTAAGAGTGTACATGACAGGATTTGAGCTGCATGAGAGTTCAGTACCTTCGCCATTGCGCTATGTAACCAGACTGTTGTAAGTCATTATCATTTTTAAATCTGTACATCAATACGCGAAATTTCGAAATTTTTGGTCTTAAATGAGTGCCCACCATGGTAGAAAGGCTGGAGGGAGGTTCAATATTGCAAGGGCCTCATGGTAGGAGCACTCAATGCATCCCAACAACAGTGCATAAAAAGATAGTTTTGGTGATCCAGTTGTTAAACTGGAGGGGGTCACAATGTTGCAAGGGCAGATTGCCATATGTCAACCCAGCTTAGACCACAAAGTCCCTTACAGATAAGTCTGTCACCTCACAGATAAGTCTGTCAGCTCAGCCAGTATTCCATGGCATTGTTGTGGGCACTATCACACTCTAGCCATATTTTACAGATTAAAAGAAGGGCTAGAACAGTGTTTGTAAGAACCAGTAGTTAACTGTTCGTTACTTTCATTTAGTTTACTTCACTACATACAGTCTTTGGCTTGTAAAGCTTTCCCCCTTTTGTGAATTAGTATGATATGGACAGCGCATTCCGCCCCCCCCCCCCCCAGATTCTTGATTCCGGAATAGCTATTAGGTTGAGGAATCAAACTTGTGTTCCCGTTATGGTGTAAAGTCTTTGCACAATTATGAGATGCAATTACGTTGATTTTAGTTGAGAATTAAATGTATATTCTTCAGAAAAGCAATTGATATTTATATTTTTAGAGTTACAAGCAGAACTCTGGACATTTCAAAAGAAAGGACATGTGTCTTGTGATTGCCATTGATGGCAATGCATTGCAAAGTGCTCACATGCCGCCGGCCTCTTGTTTGGTATGTAGTTGTCATGTTAGGGCTTTCCATTCACTGGTACAGTTGACAATTGCAGGATGGTTGTTAGTGCATGTATATGTGCTGCAGTATGTTTCCTCAACACATCCGCCCGGGCTAGATGGGAATTAAGACGGAAATGGGAAGGCCAGACCATTTGCCAAATATCTGCTCAAGAGATCTCTTGTACATGTGCTGTTTCATGAATTTGTCATCCAGAAAAATGAAGTCAGGTCCGAATGCATTTCTGAAGAGACAAACACCTTGAAGGAGTAGAGTGTGACAATGATGTTGCAACATTAAGGCTCTCCATACCATAGCAACTAGACCACTGAAATGATCATGTTCGACAATGTTCCTGGGTGCATTACGTGTGGACTCATGGTAGCAGCGCTTAATGCACCCCTACAACACTGCCTAACATGATTCTTTTGGTGGTCTAGTTATTATGCTGGAGGGAGGCACAATGTTGCAGGGGCACACTGCCTTCAGATCTTTCAACACAGTACACTCACACTTCAACATCATTCTGACACTGTACTCCTTCCCAATGCTCGGTTTTTCACGAACACATTTGACCATGTCTTCCTTTTTATGGATGACCATACGTGACCACATTGAACAATGGAGGTGGAGCTCTTGGAACAGTAGAAATTCAGCAAATATAGTGGCGTGCCCTTTCCCTCGGCTTAAATCTGATCAAGCATGTTGGGAGGGACGCATTACAAATTTTTCAAAAGGCTCTAAGCACTATGGGACTTAACATCCGAGGTCATCAGTCCCCTAGACCTAGAACTACTTAAACCTAACTAACCTAAGGACATCACACACATCCATGCCCGAGGCAGGATTCGAACCTGCGACCGTAGCAGCAGCGCGGTTCGGGACTAAAGTGCCCAGAACAGCTCGGCCATAGCGGCCGGCGGACGCATTGCAGTATGGTCACAAGCACCAATGACCATCCAGCTGTTCTCAACTGCACAAGTGAAGGAATGGGACATCTTATCACAAGAACTCCCTACCAGGCTCGTGAATAATGTGGGAGGACATTGCAGAGCATTCATGACCATCCTTGGTGATCACACACCCAATTAAGAACTGTGTCCAGTCTTTTGTATTGTCCAGGGGGCCATAATAAATGATGGCGACTTCAGGGTAGTTATTATCTTTGAATGAATGCAACATTTATGGTTATGTCATACTGTATTTCTTTCAGTTACCTCCGGTACTGTAGTCAAGTAGTAATTTCTGTATATAGTTTCATGGAGCTACCTTACTTGGCATTGACACATAAAGTGAAAGTTAATTTTTTTTATTTTGAGATTCTCGTCATTACAGAGGCTTATCTCCAACACAATAATTTGCTCGGAAATTACTATACAAAGAATGAACGTTATTAAACTATATTTTCAAAATATTCCTCGAGCTGTATCGATCTTGTGTGTCCTCTTTGTCTGCGCCCATTCTCCTCATTGTGTGCTGCACATTTTGGAGCCAGGTGGTCATAGGTCGTCTTCTTCTCCCCACCACTTCCCACCCCAGTATCAATTCTGGTATTCTGGCTTCCTCCATTGGTCGTAGATGCCCATACCACTGAAATTTCTTCCTATCCATTATGTCATATATTCTTTGTTTTATTTCCATTCTCCTCATTATTTCGGTGTTCCTTATCTTCTCTTTCCTGGAGATTCTTGTCGATCTTCTCCAGAAGTTCATATCTAGAGCTTGTAATTCTTTAACTTGCTTCAGATTAATTGTCCAGGTCTCCATTCCATACAGAACCACACTCTCTAATATGGATTTGTAGATTAATTTTTTAGTTCTGCTCATTACATTCCTTCTCCGTAAGACTGAGTTAAGCATCCCAATGACCTTCCGTTCGCTACTAATTCTTTTATTGATTTCTGACTCTGATTTTACCTCGATTCTTAAGATGGATGCCAAATATCAGAAAGTGTTTATCTTTTTGATTTTCTTTCCTTCAATGTATAGCTCAACTAAATCATTAGTCAAGTATTCTGTTTTTTGGTAATTAATCTTCAAACCCTTTTTTTCCTTATATTTTTCATGCCAGTGTAGTATGAATGTATGGGTGTGTGAATGCTTTTGGGGCCCTTTTGTTGTTTAATGTGGCGTGAAACTAATATGTGTTGTACAATCTGTTGCATGTACAACATTATCACCATAACAAGATCCTGAAGAGTGTGGCCTGCTGCAATTGGCAACCTACTGTATTCGTCAACCTGAAGATGTCCTCAAGAGAGTGTAATAAATTATAAATCAGGTGCAAGAGAGATTGCCAGGTGTCATCCTGTTGTAGGTTTTTTTAAAGGCGACATTTTCCCAGTAACCTGGGGGGAGCGCCATGTAAAGGTTTGTCCCTTTCACTTTAACAGAAGCCACATTCCTGACATTCTACCAGAAAAACAGCTTCTACCAAAATGTGTATTAATTCAAAGTGTGCAGTACACATACTATGTATTGTAGAACCCAATGCTGAGATGCTGTTTGATAACACACTAAGTCACTCCAGTATCAACACCTGAGTTCATTAATACTATGAAATATCAATGTGTCTTTTTAAAAAAAAAAATTGGAGATTATTTTGTGTTGGAATTACTCCTCGCATCAAGCAGCAGGTGACTAGACATATTAAAAACATAATTAATGCTCAAACTATCATGTTTTATGGTTTAATAATGCAAATGGTAAAAGCAAGGTTGTGTCTCATTTAGTGTTGAAGTAATAATTGCATTTATGAAAAATTCAAATGAAAAAAATGTTAATACTTTTGGACAGAGTCTACGATTCATCAGTCTTCTTGTGAATATTATGGATTGTAATGTGATTATTGTATGTAATCTTATTGGTACAATGAATTGGTTGGTTGGTTGGTTTGGGGAAGGAGACCAGACAGCGTGGTCATCGGTCTCATCGGATTAGGGAAGGAAGTCGGCCGTGCCCTTTCAGAGGAACCATCCCGGCATTTGCCTGGAGTGATTTAGGGAAATCACGGAAAACCTAAAGCAGGATGGCCGGACGCGGGATTGAACCGTCGTCCTCCCGAATGCGAGTCCAGTGTCTAACCACTGTGCCACCCCGCTCGGTACAATGAATTGATGAGTCTTGTAAGGAGTATGAAAATAAATTTCTGTTGTTCGATAAAGAAGCATTCAAGCTGTTGGTCAACTGTTCTGTTTGTGCTAAATAAACATGCACCTCTCTACTGTGTTCAATAGTGCCATCAGGTCCTAATAAGGCATTGGTGATGCCTTATGATTGTTGCTAAAAGTATTATGTTTAACTATAGAACAACTTTATGAAAACTGCACACATCCACTCAAAAAGCCCAACAATTGATTTTATTGGTGTTGAGTACACAATATGAATTACATATTCCTGTAGTAAAAAGTTAGAGATGTGGTCAGGGAAACATATGTGAGGAAGTTGGTGTCTACTTCTATTTGCTCACCAATTGAAAGCAGTACAATACTCGAATGGGGGAATGTGACTGTACAACCATCTTGCATGAAGAATCAAATAAAGAATGTTTTGGAACTGCTGAATTATTTAAACAGCAGTAAGTGTTTGCTACACAAAGCATGTCACTATTTGACAAACTGTGTACTGAAAACATTACGTCTAAAAAGGACTGTGGGCGACTGTATTTGCCACTGTTGTACTTTGCAGTGGAGAGTGAGACTGTGTTCTTGCATAGAAACATTTTGATGTGAAATCAAATATGCTCATCATAGCATTTTCTTGTGGTAATAAATATGAAACTAATTTTCTGAAAGTGGACACTGTTCTGACACATCTTTTCATTCAGACTACTGAAAATGCTAGAGTAGGTGATATAAGACAAAAAATAGTAAGAAAAAAATAAGGCTGTAGATCGGAGCACAAGGCTAAAGAACAAATACGCAACAACATAAACATACTGATGCTATTCTATCTTTTACATGGTACTTAAGAAAAATAAAAAATCAGTACACTTATGTGGCAAATGGCACTGGATTACAGAAAGGAAATTAGGTTAGTATACTTTTGTAACTAGCAGATAAAAAGTGAAAAATGTACTTGTAATTTTCAGTCAAGATAGTACATTGATAACTGTAGATTAGGTTAAGTAATAGAGAAATCCATAGTTTATGGGGCACGGACTGTATAAAGTAAGTTACTACTGGTTGATCAAGATGGACAAGGGACTGAACAAAAAATTGACCACCTTAAAGGAATGGAATAGAGGAATGGATAAAAGTAGTTTTTTTCTTTGTGTATTCATAAATATGACTTCCAATGTTAATATTACTCTTAAAGTCAATAAGGAATAAATGTTTGGAAAATATAGAAAAGTACGAGCACTATTAAGCACAGTAGTGTAATTTTACCTTTATTTTTATGAAAATTATATGAATGCTCAGGTCTAAACTTTGGAACTGGAAAGAAAAGCCACTTTCAACCTACAGAAGAATAGAAGTACAAACCACTTGAGAAAAACCAGCAAAGAACGTTGTAGTGAGGGTCAAGACCCAGACATTTATACATTTTTTAGCATAGGCTGGT
The DNA here is from genome assembly GCF_023898315.1 of Schistocerca nitens. Classification (NCBI taxonomy): domain Eukaryota; kingdom Metazoa; phylum Arthropoda; class Insecta; order Orthoptera; family Acrididae; genus Schistocerca; species Schistocerca nitens. Next base: position 322,906,467 of record NC_064616.1, read on the forward strand.
GCGCTGACAGAAATATAGAAGTGAAGAAGGTATGATCTATGCGGCAAGCCATGGAAGGTGAGTTATAAAGGTAAGTAAAAGACGCAATGAACGGAAAATGAGCTGCAAACATAACTGACTCAACCAGATCAGTAGATATTGTCAATTTAATTGGAGAATAACAAACAGTACATACTTACATCTGTAGTTACGTATGTGAAGATGTCACTAACCAAGGAGGAATAGGGAAAGAAAAGTTAAATAATTTTCTCTGTTCTAGATTTGTCTGTTGTATATAGTTTTTATTAATATTAGTGTTTGTATTAAGATTTGAAACAATTAATTGGCAATTACTGTGAAGGTTGTGCATGTGACAGGAACATACAGGTGCATACAAGTTCTATACGAGAAGACCACAGCTCGTCATCCAGGTAGTATGTACAGAGCAGTCTGTAGAACTGAAAACATCCAATGAGTTTACAAGGAGAATTTAGAAAGTAGTTTGAATAAGCAATGTGACTGGCAAATTGTGGTGCATAACATGAAATAGATACGTCTGATGAACATCGGCATCACCATAGAATATACCTGATAGCTGACTGACATTGTGCTTTGGAAAAAAAAAAAAAAAATTGACAAAAGAAACTTAACAAAAAAATTGAAAGTTCAGACGATGCAGGAACATATGGGGTTCAAAACTACGTGAGTGATCTTACGATAATAAAACAAGACACGATATCCTTATAGAGGGCAGTACCAATTTTTTAGCTATTCCATATAGGATTTTGTCTAGTTTGCTATTATTTTATTTAATGGTCTCCCTTATTATGAATTTCAGCATTGCCATTATCAGATCTGTATGAAAGAGGAACAAATGTGAGAAGTAAATGGTAAAATACGTAAGTTTAGATAGAAAATGACTTACCAGTAATGAAGAGAGATTAAAAATCGTTACAACATAGCTTGCCAATGAGTACAAGTATACAAGTAACTGCCAACTGAATATCATATCAAGTAATTGCTGTAACAACTGGCCTCCAGATGGCGGTAGTAAAGTAACTCTCAAATAATTGAGAGCTCTTCCTCCGAGTACTGTGACTCATAAATATTTTTAGTCTCCTCCACAAATGTTTTAATGACTCGAATTTTATGTTTGGGATGGTGAATGGAATTTTTATGAAGTTATCTACTGTCTGAGTTAGTTCTCTTTAGAGTTTGTGCTCTCAATTCCCATCAATTCCTAATTACCCTGTAAGGTGCTCCAGCTCTTTGTTATGTAGGTGCCTACCAAAAACCAATATTGGTGTTACAGTTAGATTAGATGTTAAAGGTTCTTTTTCTTAAATGAAATGTTGTAATATCAGTGCTTAACTATGGACATATGATTTTACAATTTCATCCGTTGCGTGTAATTTGAGTAGAGAGTAAAATTTTATGCTGGCTCGTGAACATTATAAGAAAAGGTAAATCGTTTTGTAGTATTAAATTTCTCATGTTATGTGTTCTTTAACATTCAATGATGCTTCCATGTTCTGGTAAGTATGAAGGTTAATTATGAACTGTGGTTTGTAACAGCCTTGACTAACATTCGTTGTGTATTAAACTACTTCACTGTTAATAGATACTTTTTGTTACATAGTTTTAGTCATGATAGAAATTTTGGATTGTCATCAAACGTCGGTAATTGGAAGATGTTAATTAGACTGTCATGTTAATAATCACATGCTAGCATCCCAGATAGCATAGTGAAAGTTATTATTCTGATTACGACTGTTGATTTTTAATTTACAGCAAAAAAATGTCAAATGCACATATTGACACCAATTATAAGTATTGTTGCTTGGCCACAGATCTAATTACAAAATACAAAAATAAAATTTGTCTTCTTTTTCATTTTCCATTGTGAACTTTATATTAGAATTAATATGCAAGTGTCATATAGCCATATAGCCATGCGTATGACTTGACACTCACCATGAGTGATCAGAAGGTCACACTGTCTATTGAGAAAAACATTACTATTTGTTTTCTCTCCAGCAAAGGTGTGAAATCAAGTAACATTTTGGAGGGACTCTAAGCATAGTTCATAAACACAAGAAAGCCGTTAATAAAATTTTTTCACAAGTGGTGATACGTTTTGGAAGTTCCCATACCATTTTATTGGATACATTTGAATACGGAAAAGTATTGGCAAGGAGAACCTGTTCTGGGCCATATCATGACCTGCAATGATTAATAGGTCACTGCTATACCTCAGATAGCAAGAGTGAGTATGGAGTGGAACAAGTTGGAGGAATGCATTGAAAGTATCGACTTCCTGCTAGGCTAGTTTTGGTAGTTTTGTTTTGGGACTCAAAGGTGTGTATATGTTTGATTACCTGCATGATCGAAGGACAGTGAGTGTGGACTAATATTGCAAGCTGCTGGTTGATGATAAGGCTGCCTACCACAACAAATGATGCCAGCAGCCAATTCTCAATGTCCTCCTCCTACATGACAACACGTGGCGTGTGCAGCAGCTCTAAATCATGATAAGCTCACAAAGCTACATAGGAAACTCTTGAACACTCCCTTACACTGTAGGATTGTCCCCATTTTAGTACCACATATTTAGTTCATTGAGAAAGGAAATATGTTGGGAACACTGGGTAATGTCACTGGGGTTGAACAGTATATACTCAGGTGGATACGGGAGTATCCACTTTTTTCGTTCCATGAAAGTATCATGAAAAGCATTGTCACGACATTCTGATTTAAATTTTATATGGCACTTGTAATATTTTACTTTTCATGATCTGATCATCATTGTGTTAGGATGGACAGAAGAGTCACAGAAATTCGAAAGATCAGGGGCCAGTGTTATACAGAACTCTGGACCTTGTGGTTTATTTGTTTTCAAATCTTTCAGTTGTTTCTCTAGGCCAGGGATGGTTATTACTATGTCGTCCGTAAGTTAGTCTGTCCAATTACCAAATGACGGTATGTTTCACGATTCTGCTGTGTTAACGGTTTCTTGAATGTGAAATTTAAAACTTCGGATTTCGTTCTGCTATCTTCAACTGCCACATCACACTGGTGAACTAGGGACTGAATGAGACACTTAGACCATTTTAGCGATTATTTTAGATAGGACCGCATGCCACAGTAACTTTATGTTCAAGCAGCATAACACTTCCGACCGTTGTTTACAGATGTATAGCGTCCAAAAAAAATGATGATATCTCCACAGTCGCTCCAACTGGATGTCGTTTCTCACTGACCAGCAGCAAACCCCACCTCCAATACATCGTCATCATCTATTTGTCGAGGAGCAAAGGGTGTAATTACAATTGAAAAAGCCCTCGCTTCTTATATTTTCTCGATTTCACCACTTCCTCGAATCCATTTCGTATATTTGATACTTGCAAATCCAGCCAATACAGTGGCGTCTTACCTGTATATATTTGGACAGCCAAGTTACGAGTTTCTGTTAGTGCATTTGAGCCTTATGCCACGTTTACACCCAGATCATACAAATTTCTCGACTAAGACATAACTGCGAGTGGAAAATACACGAGTACGTCCATTCAGGGTTAATTTTCAAGGGTCAAGCAATCGGGTAGAGAAACGTTTGCACACCATAATGTTATCCCAAAACTGTTCTGTATCGAGTCTAAGCACATTTTAAGTTCTTCTCGCTAAACACTTTGGAGGAGGAACACCCCACGACGGATCTGTTGCAGCAGGCGAAATGAGTTTGTTATGAAAAAAAAGTACCTGTTGGAGTGTCAAAGATTTTGGTGACTCAGTGATTCATATTAAACATGTGTCTGTTTAGACTCTACAATATGCGAGCGGAAGCTGAATTTTCAAAAGGAATAATACATTATGTAAAAACCTCCTTTAGGCTTGAATGTAAAACATGCTTTATTCCAAGCGAACAATGAATTTCTGTTTGTGCCTTCGATGTACCAACTGTACGTATCTGAATAACCACTATGACTCCATCGTCATTCACTTATTCAACATCAAGTGTGCAGGATGCCTGTGAATAAGGTGATGCTGTTGCAGGCTAAGAGGAACAGTAGTAGTGTCATAATTCTAGCAGTGAAATTTAAGAAGTGGTAGTGAGTGTATTGTGCAAAATGTGGTCGTGGATATTGAGGTTCATGCTTTAGTTATCGCTATATCATAGCTATCAAAGGAAACTAGTGACTGCACGATTCTGCTTTATTCAAGAACACAGCAGTGCCCACACATCAGAAAAAATATTCTAGAGCTCTTACTTCCTCAGAATGTTATGAAAATTTGCTTTGAGGACTACGCATACACTACGAAAGAGAATGTTTTACAACATTTTTAAATGGGCGAAACAAAGAAATATGCGTAGTGTGCTCTGGAATGTTTACATAAAACTTTACGAGTAGTCACATCTTGCACGATCTTGATTAATACATGTTACCTACACAACTTATACCATTACTGTGTGATGTATCGTGCAGATTTAATTTGCTATCTGACATGTTTTAAGAGGGAACCACTCATTTCAGAGTAGGAGCCCTACTTTAACCACTATGACTCGAATGCCCGCCGGCCGATGTGGTCGAGCGGTTCTAGGCGCTTCAGTCCGGAACCGTGCAGCTGCTCCGGTTGCAGGTTCGAATCCTGCCTTGGGCATGGATGTGTGTGATGTAGTTAGGTTTAATTAGTTCTAAGTCTAGTGGACTGATGACCTCAGATGTTAGGTCCCATAGTGCTAGAGCCATTTGAACCATTTTTTTTAAATGCTCAATGGGAGACTGATGGACCACCATCAATTAAGATGTATTGTGATGAATGTACAGCTGAAATGATCAATAATGAAACAAATGTCTGTTCCGTAGTCACAACAGCCAAGTAAGCTGCCACTACTTTTTTATTAACCTATTGCTTTACTTCATGGTTTCTATGATGATGAACGTAGACAGTTCATATTTAAAAGTATTGCATTCATAGAAGATATCTGTACTGTAGAGAAATTCTCAGCAACCATTGCATCACCGAGGTCTTTCAAGGATGTGAAGTGTGCTAAAATGCGAAGGACGGCAAAATGGTTAATACATCTTTTTCATGGAATTCACTGGGGTGATCCTGACGTACCCTTTGAAGATATGGTGATGTGGCTTCGATTATTCGACCATCTTCTGTGTCAAGACGAAGGAGGAGATCGCACGGATGTGTCGAATCTTCAAGTATACTGCTATTCAAGACTTGGCATTCTACGGCTGCCTGCTCTCCATCGACTCAAGAAGATGTGTCAAAGTAGTGTTACTACATCTGCTTATGAAAACTGTGGCAAGCTGAAAGAGAGAGAGAGAGAGAGAGAGAGAGAGAGAGAGAGATCTATGTTTGTATAATAATACCCTTTCCCAGAAAATTTCTCTCCTTCATACCTGCTCTTTGTTGCCACAGATGACGTGTCCCTATTCTCATTTGTACTAATACTGCAGTACACAAGACGTGCCTATTTGCTTCCACCACCCTGAGTTAAATGTATAAGGTCTAATTAATGTTCACCAACTTGCGGTCTTTTATAACTGTTGTTACCTGCGCAGAAAACAACTCGTAGGTTGTGAATCCGTTATCTTGAGGAACTGATATTGTTTAAATAATTAAATTTTCAATTAGTTTGTTTATACGGGATGCCACTCGCTATTTATTAGCAGAATACGAGACTTTATGAATCACAAGTACGTGTCCAAATAACCATAGACTGCTAATTAAGTTCTTAACCAATACCGACAAAGTCAGAAACATGTCTGTCTTCTGACACTGACGAACCAGCTCAGATCTTTCAACCGAACTATTTCGCCCGCCATTCAAGTTAGGCGCGATTCGAAGATCTCAGAAGAGCATCGACTTCCTTTTCGTTTAGCAGCTGGTTACTAATCTACTGGTAACTAACACTTTCGAAATGATGGAATGAGAACCTGCTACTGAGAGATGTTTTAACATGAAATGCAAGTAAATACACAGTGTACGCGATTTTTCTCACAATACCCACACCGAACAAACCATCTGTCATCTGTACCTCACACCACATTACGTTATTTTGCCACTGCTGCATTCTCAGCTGCTCTAAGAAGAGTTTTTTGTAGCCGAATATGATCGCCGAAAAGCCAAGAAATATTGCACATCATCCTCCTTCTGAGATTTCCAAAAATTGGAAACTTCTCTCAGACAAGAATCAATTTGGGAAATAAGAAAATTTTTCTCAAAATTTAAAAAAAAAATTCAGCTATCATCTCTGCAAAGCCATACCATTCCACTATAATTGTGATTTATTATAGTTTTTCAAAACTTCGAATCTGTTTTATATTTTTCATTCTCAAATTATAAATTAATTTATACAGTCATAGACTTAATTACTTAGTGATACTCCCTGGGACGGGAGTGATATTTATGTCAATAGATCACTCTCGAAAATACATAACTGCGGACCAGTGTGCAGTGATTAGCCCCATGATGTCAGACAGACGTATGAAATCCGCATGAAAATGACAAATTCTGTTTAGTCATGTATGAGCCCTCAACCCAACACCAGCTGTTAAATCACGGAACCTAATCAACTATAGAAGCAACAAACCGAAAAACAGTTGATTTTCTTCATAGTTAGCGTGTGCTGCTTGATAATCTCACCATACTCAAAACCACGAGACATGGCTATCAACTCCGCTGTAAAACACTACAGTGATCTGGTAAGGAGCACAGTTCAGTATGTGCAGTGTGAGAATGAGCAAAGCCTAAATGACCAGCAACCATCGAGCCATCAGTATAGACTACTTCTGAACCCTGGGATGCGCCAAGGAGGGACAAAATTGGTGGCGGAGGGCCTCAAGATGAACGAAGTCTTTTGGACCTCATAATAGGTAAAGACGAGGCTGTTGCTGAAGGATGCACCATGCTGAGGAGAGGTGGTAGACGAAACAACTTGAGTTCAGAAAGGAGGGACCAGACGTAGATTACAATCGTAATCGCCGGCCGCTGTGGCCGAGCCGTTCTAGGCGCTTCAGTCCGGAACCGCGCTGCTGCTACGGTCGCAGGTTTGAATCCTGCCTCGGGCATGGATGTGTGTGATTGCCTTAGTTTAGTTAGGTTTAAGTAGTTCTAAGTCTAGAGGACTGATGACCTCAGATGTTAAGTGCGATAGTGCTTAGATCATCGAAGACCAGTCCTAAAATGTGTTAAGTGTCCACCACATTGAGTAGTTGGTCGTCAAGGTAAAGTTTCGATTGTGAGTGAATGGTATGGCGTTGACATAAGCACATGACACGAGTCTTGGCAGCTGAAAACCGAAAGCCATGGGTGAGGGCCCATGCCTGTGCCTTTCGTATGATGCCTTGGAGTTAATGTTCGGTGACGCCATATTAAAATAGCAAAAGTAGAGGCAAAAGTGATCAGCATACAAAGAGGGTGATACTGATGACTCCACAACTGCTGCTAGACCATTGGTGGCTGCTAGAAAGAGGGACACTCAGTACAGAGCCCAGCAAGATACCAGTCCCTTAGATATGGGGAGAAAAATTGGAGGCACTAACTTGAACCTGGAAAATACGAGGAGACAAGAATTTCTAGATAAAAATCGGGAGCGGACTCTGGAGACCCCATTGGTGTGTGGATGTGGTGTCGCCATGTGGCGTCGTAAGCTTTGTTTATGTCAAAGATGACGGCTACAAGTTGCTGACGACGGGCAAAAGCTGATCGTATGGCAGACTCCAGGTAAATCAGATTATCAAAGGAGCCAACACAGCTACTGGCTCACCATGCGTTCAAGCAACTTCCAGAGAACATTGGTGAGCCTAATTAAGCGATAACTGTCCGTTCTGGAGTTTTCTTACCCGGTTTCAGTACTGGGACAATGATGCTTTCCCGCCATTGCCAATGGAACAGGGCCGTGCTCCAGATGCAGTTAAAGATGGAAAGGACACGGCGCAGACAGTCCACAGACAGTTAATTGGGCACTTTGTTTAGGATGTGGTCTGCTCCTGGGGCTTTATCAGGGCTGTGGCACTGATGACTTCCCACTCTCTAATCTGGATAAAATGTGGTATACAGTCTGGCAACTAATCTGAGCCCACCTAAAACTAGTGTATGAAGATGGTATCTGTTCTTTCGGACATGACCCAAAGAACAGATACCACCTTCGTATAGATAAGGCTTACTGGACAATGATTTCCTTCAGTGCGGATGCACTCACATCACCCGAACTGTTACAGGAATCTGTAGGTTGACTGCCATGGGTATTGAGTATAGTGGGCAGGGGCACTACAAATGTGGTGTTTGTACAGTAAGTTGGGAATGTGAGTCTCACGAGGAGTGTGGCAGAGATAAGTCCCTGCAGTTGCACTATCTTCTGTTTCCTCGGTGGCTCAGATGGATACAGTGTCAGCCAATTAAGCAGGAGATCCTGGGTTCGAGTCCTGGTCGGGGCACACATTTTCAGCTGTTGTTACTGATATTTATTAATGTCTGTAAGCAGCTAAATGTCTGGATATCGTTATAATTTCATGGAACTAGTGTGTCGCAAATCAGGTAATTCTATGTTGTCTGAAGTACCTTTAGAATTATTGTCATATGGTCTTTAGGTAGCAGATTTTCCATTACTAGCATAGTTGATTAAGTTATTTTGTACCTCAGGTGAGAATGGAGTTACTTGTGTGGTTCTGTGTTTCCCTGCTATGGGGTTTAGTACCTTCCAGGCTGCTCTGCGTTAGTTGTGAGACTTTTCAGTAGATATATCATTGGCTCTCCTCTTTGATACTTGCATTTTTGCACTGTATATTTTTTATTGCTCTATATTTCTGCATCATTACAGGATCAGCAGCTTTTGTCATTGTGTGAGTATTTTCTGATAGTGTGTGTAGTGTATTCTCTTTGACTAATGTATAATCAGTTTTGACAGTTTCAGTTGTTTGTGGGTATTAGGTAAGTTAGTGAGAGGATCAATAAACATATCAAAGGCACCGTCTATGTTGTCATAGTCACTGAAATCTTCCCGCTTAACTTTTGAAAACATGGCCTTTAAATGTATGTAATATGTGTTCCGTTCTGAACTACTTGTTGTTTTACATTACAATAAACACTTTCAATAGTCATCCATTAGGGTAGATGTTTTGATAAGATACTGTCTTGTTGGACGTTCATTAATAAACTATGAACTTACATCTTGTAAACACTTCCAAAAACACATAACAGTTTGAGTTTTACAACTAACTGTTAGGCTCTTCACATTTAGTAATGGCAGTCAGCCCCCACACAACAGTTTTAAACCGAATGAGATGGCGCAGTGGTTAACACACTGGACTCACACTAAGGAGGATGATGATTCAGATTGGCATCTGGGCATCTTGAATAAGATTTTCTGCAATTTCCCTAAATCATTCTGGACAAATGCCGGGATGTTTCCTCTGAAAGGGCAGGGCTGATATCCCCATCTTTGAATTAGTCAGGGCCTGTGCCCTATCGCTAATGACCTCACTGTCAACTGGATGTTAAACCCTCATCTCACTTCATTCAATAGCTTTAGACTTCAGCTTTACCCAATCTTCTGGTTTTCCTAAAATCAAGTCACAGTTGGCCTACCACTGACCATCTTATTATTTGCGTTTCACTCTTGTGTGCATTGGTATCTTTTCTATACACATTGGAAGTGCCTAGCTTAAACTGTGGGTGTATGTAACTGTTACAAAAAGACATTGTTGTGCCTGAGAGGGGAGATGTCACAGACACAGTTGTGGCACTTGCAACTCTTCACATTTACATGCAATTGAGTAATTTTCGAAATACAGACGTTCTTTTCCACCTTGTGCACTTTACCCTAACCATGATTTGTGCAACATCTCAACATACAATTTTCTATTGCTAATGCAACAAGAGGCCCAAAAACTTGTCACATTATGACATTTTGTTACTGAAACATCAAGATTCAAGATTCAAGATTCTTTATTAGCCATTGATCATGCAAGATGAAATAGGCTTCGTCAGTACATAAAATAATATTAATATTCCAGACACTATATATAAGGCATAGATATAATTAGCGTATGAGTAACTTACAAATAACATAAACCTTAAGCAGGTGACTACAATGCTTAATACATATTCTTGTTTCAGATACATACAAAGGTACCAAAAATGAGTTACATTGTAGTAGCAAACACAGTAGTTACGCAACACATCATAACACTGGCAAATAAAGTAGTTACCTAACACAGTTGAAATACAAAGGTATTAGATATGAAATATTTTGTAACAGTATATATAGTAGTTAATTAAGTTAATTATGCAATTACAGGTTTATCTCTGTGCTACTCAGATCATAATATTCTTGCATAGAATAAAATGGATTGTCAGATAACCAATTGTACAAATTTTGTTTAAGAATTTTTGTGGGCATGTCCCGAGCAGATTGCGGTAGTTTGTTGAATATTTTTAAGGTATTCACTTTGTGTGAGTTACTACTTTTTGTTAGTCTGTGTCTTGGTATATCATAATCTGCCTTCCTTCTAGTGTTGTAGTTATGAATTTCTTCCCTGACAACACCTTCCATACCATTGTTTTTAATGTGTAACACACAGATATAAATATACAAGTTTACAATGGTCAACAGTTTTAGCCTTATAAAGAGAGGACGACAGTGCTCCGTGGGACCGACTTTACACATTATGCGCAGCATTCTTTTCTGCATCAACAAAATTTTGTTACTGTGAGAGCTGTGCCCCCATATGAGAAGGCCATATGTAATATGTGACTGGAAGAGTCCACAGTACATTGTTCTCAGAAAGTTCATGCTAATCATGTCCCTAAGTTTCCAAAGGAGATAGGAGACTCTTGAAAGCTTTTTGCAAACCTGATTTACGTGTTCTTCCCAGTTAAGTTTGGAATCAATATGCATTCCTAATAGTTTTACAGTTTTGTTTTCTATGGTTTTGGGTAACCCTAAGAGAAGCTGTTGTGTTTTCTCTGAGTTACACAGTAATTTATTGGATGTGAACCAGTGGATGGCTGATTTGAGTGATTCCTGTGTGTTATTGTCCAAAGCTGAGATGTTCTGATGTGAGGTGAGGAGGGTTGTGTCATCTGCATAGCATATGGTAGTACTATTTATGTGATGAGGTAGGTCATTGATGGCTATGATGAAGAAGAAGGGTCCCAGAACCGAGCCCTGTGGTACACCAGTACTAACTGCTGCTACAGGGGAGTAATTATTTTTAACTGAGACAAACTTTCTTCTATTATGAAGATATGACTCTATTACTGCTAATGCTGGGTTACATACACCATAAAATTCTAGTTTTGCAACCAGGGTGCCAAAGGGAATGCAGTCAAAAGCTTTGCTCAGATCACACAAGACAAGTGACACCATATTCCGGTCTTCAAAGGCTGTTAATGTCTGGTCAACAATTTCCAGGATGGCCGCAGTGGTATTTCTGCCCTGTCGGAATCCGAACTGACTATTGCTCAAAAGGTTGTGTGTCTCAAAATAGCTACTTAATTGAGTGTACATAAGTGACTCAAATACTTTAGAAAATATTGGCACAATTGAGATTGGACGATAACTTTTAGGAAGATGTTTGTCACCCTTTTTAAACACTGGGATGTATCAACAGCTGATTGTCCATGAGAGGGCAGCTACAGTGTAAAGTCCTGCAGCAAATATGACGACATGTTGCTCAATGCGCTAAGGAAAACTGTGGCATAATCCCAAAAGTTGTCAAATTATTCGCAATAGCAGTATGTCACTTGACATATAGGCAAACACTCTACTGAAACTTTTTAGTGACTGATGCAGTGTTTTCTCATGACTTCCGATTTGTTGGCTGTGCCCTGTCTGATGAAAGCATCACTACAGCCTTCATTCCAAAGACAATGCAGGGGAAACTACAGATGCTGTGGTACTGGAAATTGTACCAACTTTTCATGAACCAATGGAACCACAAATAATCTGTGAAGAATCTGGAGAATGATTTCAGTTATGGCACTCAGTCACCTCACTATGTTTGCCAGCCTGTGTGGCATATAGGAATAAGAGTACGTGCTAGCCCTGCTCCTGTCCTAGATTTTAGCCAATAACCTACAAAACTGAGGCCAATGTTTTGTTTCTCTCTTCAGTGGCATATAAATTTCTGTTTGCACTTTTAGTAACATTATTTTAGTCACAATATTGGAATGCTGGCTTAATCAAACCTGTATCAGATGCTAAATAACTATTGTTCTGAATGATTTGCAGAAACTTCATACATCAGTAAGCATTTTCAAGAGTGACTGCACAAGACAACTTCAAATGATCTGTGTCCTTCAGTGACATTATAAAATATTTACTCAGATGTTGCTTTAAGGCACTTCTGCACTGATTCAGTAAATGTTACTGTTCATCCCTTTGGCTGTGAACACTTCAGCATGATAATGAAGTGATTTACATTTATCACATAGTGAATATTGGAAAAAGAGACATGTAACCCTGTACACATATTGGTAAGCTTTCATGATTCTGAGAGGTTACTACTTTATTTGCATGTCTAAGGTTGTTCTGTAAATGTCTAACAGACTCTTGTTCATCAGGAATATAAAGACCTCAATGTGAGGTCACAGAAGTTGACAAACAACACAGTAGTACAGTATACACAAAAACAGTACAGTGTGATAAACTGAAACAATATCAAGTTACAATGAGTTAGTTTTTATGGAACCAATAGTGTTACCGTAGCTGTTATTTAACTATAAACAGCATAAATATTCTATTATTGGTTCTGCACTGTTTCAAGGTAAATATAAATGGATGCTGTGTGGCTGCAGCATTTCAATTTGATGCCACCTTGGTACCTTGTGCATCAATTCTGCTGATTATTTTAAACGTAAATGTGTCAGTGCATGAGAAACATTGTAACTGAACAGTTCGTGCACATGTTGAGTATGCTCTCCTTCAGCATGAAAATACCAGAACACACACAAGAACTACAATGTCTGCAACACACTGATGATTAGCATTCACTATCATCGATCATCCTTGACACATTCCCAAACTGGCCCAATCTGATTTTCATTTCTTACCAAAATTTGAAGAACACCTTTGTCAGCTTCATTTTGATAGTGATGAAGCAGTGCAAGCAGAACCAAGACTGTGGCTCCATCAACAAAAGTCAAACATTCTGCAGTGCTGGTATCAACAAAGTGGTCACTCATTTGGAGAAACGTGTTTGTTACCATGGTGACTATGTTGAGATATAAATATGTACACATGAAAAACAAAGATGGAGAATGTACTGATGTTTTTATTTTTATTTTAAAAGGTTTAAGAGTTTTCACATGAAAAATTCAGAGGCATTACTGTACAGCATGGCCTCAAATGTTTCAATGATTAAGTAAACTCCATTCCCATTATTACAAATTAGCTTTTTTATTTATCACTTCTCCTAAATATTTTTTTAATATTAGTTTCAAAGAATTCTTTAATTGAATAGAAATCATTATGCTGAAGCCATTTTTCTAGGACACTATGATATTTATTTGATAACATTAACAATCGGAAAGTGGAAATATGTCCTAAAATGATATGCTTAGGTAATTTTACTTGCAGTTATTATAGACCAGGGAGAATGTCAGTGCATGCAAATACAGACAGCAGCTGTTTCTACTACTGTATTCACGCACATCACATCTCGTGTTAAATATTTACATATTTTCCCGAGCATACATTAAACAATATAGTTGCAAACTAGGTGATGTTATTACATTAAGAGATCTGAGTGGTTTCTAAAGGGCTCAATGGGTGCTAATTCTAATGTGCAATTGATATCTTTCACCATCTAAAAATACACTTAGCGCCTGAGTAATTTTCCCTTACAGTGTTGCCTACTCCAAGTAAGAGTGAAAGGAAGAGCTTTAATAAGTTTCCTCACGGTTGCATGAGTAATGTAATAAAAAGAGAGCATAGGAAAGTTTGCTGCGCAGATTGTGTGTGTGTGTGTGTGTGTGTGTGTGTGTGTGTGTGTGTGTGTGTGTTTTTTGCAAGAGCGGTTTTTTTGACCAGTAATCAATCCCATTAATTTCAATGTTTCATTTTCATTTTTGGTTTACTTTATTTTAACGATGATTTCTTCTGTTTTGCATGGTGGTTAAAACACACTTTGTAGGCCTGAAATCAGTGTCTAGTGTCTTGCATTTTTTATATTATATTCTACGACATCTTTTTGTCCCGTTGCTGTGTCATATCATCAGCAGTACTAGGAGTAGCACAACTGACCAATTATTCATTGATACTATTAGTCAACTGGGACTGTATTTTCTTGAGTGCAGTTAATCTGTTAATCCCAGGCTGATTTGCAGTTACTTTCAGAATTTAAAATAAAATCATTTAATTAGCAATTTTTGTAGACCTGTATAGTGTCCTAATTTAAACAGAGTGTCAGAAACAGAGTTAAAAGCTTGTAAGAGTTTTGCAAGGTGGTTGTGCTGAGAAATAATAGTTAAGAAAAAAAAAGTTAGTTGCTCCACATCTAAGTTATTTAGCATTGATGTTAGCCTATCAGGTCACCACACACACACACACACACACACACACACACACACACACACAAATTGGAGCATTTGCACACATTAAAATGTGGTGAAGTGCAGACCTCCATGGATCTGTAAGTTATGACTTGTTCAAATTCTCATTACCAGCTAAAATGTGCCTTTATTGGACACGATAAATTTCAGCTAGGTGAGTAAAAGCAATATTTCTTCATTTTGGGGAAACCAAGTCCTGTGGCAATACTGTCTCTTGTAGGCTGCTTGAATTTGCACACCGAATGACCTGATTGGCTAACTTCAACAATCCATAATGTGGAAATGGCACAACAAGTACAATATTTTTCTTAACAACTGTTTCCCTTCACAGCCTCTCCTGAAACACCCTAGCAAACTTATCAGAATGTTTCTGACCACCATATATATAAATCTTTTCCCACTTTCATTGGTTTTGCCATCTAACAACAAAACTGTGACTATGCACACTAAAAGGTGACATGACAGCAGCCAGTAAACATTGTGTCACATGAATTTGTGAGTGTCAGCTAGACATTTCTCTTATCATATGTGTTTACTATCAGTAGGAAAATAGAGGAACATTCATTAGTTGTTTTATCAGTACGCAGTATACAAGATCAATATATAACTTGTAACTGATTTCTTATATTTTTTATGTCAGTCGCAGGAAGATTTCTGTGTGTGTCATCTTGTTGTAAACTGAGTTTCCCATTTCAAGCCATAACATTACATTCTCTGATACTCCTAAAGTTTCTCACGACAGTTTGTGCGTGCGTTACTAATTACATTGTCAAGGAATGCATGTTGGCTAATACACTTTTCATTGATATAACAGTCTGCTTCCATAGCTGAGTTGTCAGCATGTATGATGGAGATACTGTAGATTCTGCTTTGACTTCTGGTACTACTAAAAATTTTTCCTTGGTTGGAGGACTGGAACAAACTACATTTTGCCTCATAAGATCAACTGAGTAATTACTCATGTAAAATAAGTAGCAAAAGTGACACACAAGGAGCCAAAGTTGCACAAAATTGAAAAGCTGCAATACAAAGCATACATTTATTTATATCTTGAAACAGTACAAAACCAGTAATATTATATTTATGCTGTTTATAGTTGGATAACAGCTACAGTAACACAGTTGTTTCCATAAAAACTAACTCATTGTAACTTGATATTGTTTCAGTTTATAACACTGTAGTGTTTTTGTGTGTACTGTATTAATGTGTTTGTCAACTTCTGTGACCTGACATTGAGGTCTTCATATTCCTGATGAACAAGAGCCTGTTGGGCATTTACAGAACAACCTTAGACATGCAAATAAAGTAGAAACCTCTCAGAATCATGAAAGCTTACTGATACATGTACAGGGTTACATGTCTCCTTTTTTTCTAATATTCAGGATGTGATAAATGTACATCACTTCATTAACATGCTAAAGAGTTTACAGCCAAAGAGATGAACAGTAACATTTACTGAATCAGTACAGAAGTGTCTTAAAGCAACATCTGAGTAAATATTTTATAATGTCATTGAAGGACACAGATTATTTGAAACTGTGTTGTGCAGTCACTCTTGGAAATGCTTACTGATCTATAAAGTATCTACAAATCAATCGGAACAATAGTTACTTAGCATGTGATACAGGTTTAAGTCAGCATTCCAATATTGTTACTAAAATAATGTTACTAAAAGTGCTGACAGGAACATACATGCTTCTGAAGAGAGAAACAAAAAAGTGGCCTCAATTTTGTAGGTTTATTGCCTAAAATCTAGGACTGGAGCAATTTCCATTGTCACAGCATCTGTAGTTTCCCCTACATTGTCTTTGGAATGAAGGCTGTAGTGATGCTTTCATCAGACTGGGCACAGCCAACAAATCGGAAGTCTTGAGAAAAAACTGCATCAG
Organism: Schistocerca nitens; assembly: GCF_023898315.1. Classification (NCBI taxonomy): domain Eukaryota; kingdom Metazoa; phylum Arthropoda; class Insecta; order Orthoptera; family Acrididae; genus Schistocerca; species Schistocerca nitens. Next base: position 322,922,903 of record NC_064616.1, read on the forward strand.
TTAGTAAAAAGTTTCAGTAGTGTGTTTGCCTGTATGTCAAGTGACACACTGCTATTGCAAATAATTTGACAACTTCCGGGATTATGCCACAGTTTTCCTTAGCACATTGAGCAACCTGTGGTTATATTTGCAGCAGGATTTAACACAGTAGCTGCTCTCTCAAGGACATTTTGTTCTTGCAAGATGTCATAAGAAATGCACTGCAAAACACTCAACTATCATCTATTGCTCAGTTCTACACTCTTACAGGATTAATTAACCTTAAGAATCTTTCAGCAACACTATGTCATAATGTGAAAATTTTTTGGGCCTCTTGTTGCATTAGCAATAGAAAATTGTATGTTGAGATGTTGCACAAATCACAGTTAGGGTAAAGTGCACAAGGTGGAAAAGAACATCTGCATTTTGAAAATTAATCAATTGCATGTAAATGTGAAGATTTGCAAGTGCCACAACTATGCCTGTGACATCTCCCCTCTCAGGTACAACAATGTCTTTTTATAACAGTTACATACACTGACAGTTCAAGCTAGGCACTTCCAATGTGTATAAAAGAGACACCAATGCACACAAGAGTGAAACGCAAATAATAAGATGGTCAGTGGTAGGCCAAATGTGACTAGATTTTAGGAAAACCAGAAGACTGGATTAAAGCTGACGTCTAATGCTATTGAATGAAGTGAAATGAGGGTTTAACGTCGAGTTGACAGTGAGGTCATTAGAGATAGGGCACAGTGCCCAACTAATTCAAGGATGGGGATATCAGCCATGCCCTTTCAGAGGAAACATCCCGGCATTTGTCTGGAGCGATTTAGGGAAATTGCAGAAAATCTGATTCAAGATGCCCAGATGATGATCTGAATCATCATTCTCCTTAGTGTGAGTCCAGTGTGTTAACCACTGCACCATCTCATTTGGTCTAAAACTGTTGAGTGGGGCTGACTGCCAATACTAAATGTGAAGAGCCTAACAGTTAGTTGTAAAACTCAAACTGTTATGTGTTTTTGGAAGTGTTTACAAGATGTAAGTTCATATTTTATTAATGAACATTTTATAGCAATGCAAAACAACAATTAATTCAGAATGGCACACATATTACATTCATTTAAGGGCCACGTTATCAAAAGTTAAGTGGGAAAATTTTAGTGACTATTACAACATTGACAGTGCCTTTGATATGTTTTTTGATCCTCTCACTAGCTTACCTAATACCCACAAGCAACTGAAAGGATCAAAACTGATCATACATTAAGCAAAGAGAATACACTACACACCTTGCCTGAAAATACTCGGATACACAATGATAAAAGCTGGTGATCCTGTAATGATGTAGAAATATAGAGCAATAAAAAAATATACAGGACAAAAATGCAAGTATCAAAGAGCAGAGCTAATGGTATATCTACTGAAACGTCTCAGAACTAATGCAGAACAGCCTGGAAGGTAGTAAACTCCATAGCAGAGAAACACAGAACCACATAAGTAACTCCATTCTCACATGAGGTACAAAATAACTTAATCAACTATGCAAGTAATGGAAAAATCTGCTACCTGAAGAACATATGTCATTAATTCTAAAGGTACTTCAGACAACATAGGCCTACCTGATTTGAGATGCACTAGTTTCATGAAATGACAATGAAATCCAGACCTTTAGCTGCTTACAGACGTTGATAAATATCAATGGCAACAGCTGAAAATGTATGCCCAGACCAGGACTCGAACCTGGGATCACCTACTTGCATGGCTGACGCTCTAGCCATCTGAGCCAACGTAGACACAGAAGATAGTGCAACTTCAGGGACTTATCTCTGCCACACTCCTTGTGAGACCCATATTTCCAACTTACTGTCCACACACCACATTTGTAGTCCCCCTGCCCACTATGCTCATTACTCTTGGCAGTCAATCTACCGATTCCTGTAAGAGTTCGGGCAATGTGAGTGCATCCACCCTGGAGGAGATCACTGGCTGGTAAGCCTTATCTATATGAAGATGGTATCTGTTCTTTTGGTCACGTCCGAAAGAACAGATACCATCTTCATACACTAGTTTCAGTTGGACTCAGAATAGTTGCCAGATTGTATACCACATTTCATCCAGATTAGGGAATTCAAGTAATTAAAGTATCTATTGAAACTTCCTGGCAGATTAAAACTGTGTGCCGGAGCAAGACTCGATCTCGGGACCTTTGCCTTTTGTGGGCAAGTGCTCTACCATCTGAGCTACCCAAGCACAACTCATGCCCCATTCTCTCAGCTTTACTTCTGCTAGTACCTCGTCTCCTACCTCATTCTGGAAAGTATCAATTGCTTCTCAAATTACATGCTGACACATATAATTGATATTATAGTGCCTCCTCTGACTTATCTTATAAACTGTGTGTTTCAAGCTGGTAAATTCCCTGGTGTCTTGAATCCACAGTTGGCCCACTTTATAAGAAGGGAGATAAAAGCAATCTTGACAGTTGTAAACAAATATCCATCATTGCCGCAACATCTAAGATCAAAGAACACTGCATGAAAGAGCAAGTTTAGAGCTACTCTGAGAACAATAAAGTAATCTTTTCATCACTATATGGCCTTGAGCATAATTTATCTAATGTCAGACCTGTAATAGATATACTATGCCTGTCTGAGCATCACATTGTGTCTGATATGGAAAAGGTAAATATCAGTGGTTATAAACTAGCTGCACATATGAGTAGAGAGAATAAGGTGAGAGGAGGAGTTGCCATATATGTCAAAATTTATCACTGTGTAAAAAGCTTAGATACAAAAAAGTTTTGTCTGGAGCAACATATAGAAGCATGTGCCTGTCAACTTAAACTGAAGTAGGGCTCTTTTATAATTGTAACAGTATATAGGTCCCCTTCAGGAAACTTTCATTTATTCCTGGAAAACTTGGATGCCTTGTTGTGCTCTCTGTCATACAGGGGAAAGCAAATTATTATTTGTGGGGATTTCAATGTTGGTTCACTGAAAGAGTGTAATTGGAAAATGACCTGGAAGTCTTGTTTGGTTCTTTCAATTTGACGTCTGTCATTGATTTTCCTACTCGGATAGTAAAGGACAGCAGCACATCGATAGATAACACTTTTATAGACCAAGATAAGTTTAAAAACATAAATTCTTGTCCTGTTGAGAATGGCCTTTCTGATCATGGGGCTCAGTTACAGTATATGACATAGCTCCATTCAGTAATTCAAAACTAACCTCCAAAGTTGTGCGTTCAATTAATGACTCAACAATTAGGAATTTCAGGGAAAATCTTCGGCAGTTATACTGGGATGAGGTGTACAAGGGACCTGACACTAATTAAAATATAACTTATTTCTTGATACACTTGTAAAAGAATTTGAAAATTGTTTCCCCAAGAAGGTAGTTAAATCTAATTATAAGAAACCATGGAGAGAACCTTGGCTTACTAAAGGAATAAAAATATTTTGTAACCACAAAAGGGAACTGCATCTAACAACAAGAAAGAGTAATGACCCAGAAACAGTCAAATATTATAAAAACAACTGTGCTACATTTAGAAAGGCTATTAAAAAGTCCAGAAGCATGTGAATCATGTCTGAGATTAATACCTCTGATAACAATATCAAAATAATTTGGAATATTATTACAAGGGAGACAGGGCAACCAAGAGTACAGGATAATGGCATTACCATCAAAGCAAATGGAAACTTGACAAACAACAAGCCGGAAGTCGAAAACCTTTTGAATAATCATTTTTTAAATGTTGTAGAGAAAATAGGATCTACATGTTCATTAGAAGAAGCAAGGCAGTTAATGGAAGAGGCCTTACCCACACAATATGATACAATTGAAATTCCACCCACCTCTCCTTCTGAAATTAGGAGGATAATAAACTCTCTCAAGAATAAAAACTCACATGGAACAGATAGCATACCCAGCAGGATAATAAAAGCTTGTTCCCAAGAGATAAGTGGGAGTCTTACCCACATCTGTAGTAGCTCTCTGAAGCAGGGTATTTTCCCAGATAGATGGAAGTATGCCATTGTCAAACCACTGCACAAAAAAAGGCTGTGTCTGATGCCAACAATTACCACCCAATCTCTCTTCTGACTAACTTATCCAAAATTATTGAAAAAGTAATGTATTGTACAGTAGCTTCACAGCTTTGTTAAAATAAAGTGTTAACAAAATGTCAGTTTGGTTTCCAGAAAGGTTGTTCAATGGTAAATGCTATATATACTTTCACTAATGAAATATTAAATGCTCTGAGTAACCGGAAGTCACCTGTTGGGATTTTTTGTGGCCTTTCAAAGACCTCACTATATATATATATATATATATATATATATATATATATATATATATATATATATATATATATAGTGAGGTCTTTAAATATGTCTGCTTGTGTCTGTATATGTGTGGATGGATATGTGTGTGTGTGCGCGCGAGTGTATACCCGTCCTTTTTTCCCCCTAAGGTAAGTCTTTCCGCTCCCGGGATTGGAATGACTCCTTACCCTCTCCCTTAAAACCCACATCCTTTCGTCTTTCCCTCTCCTTCCCTCTTTCCTGATGAGGCAACAGTTTGTTGCGAAAGCTTGAATTTTGTGTGTATGTTTGTGTGTCTGTCGACCTGCCAGCACATTCATTTGGTAAGTCACATCATCTTTGTTTATATATATATATATATTATATATATACACTTATGAAAATTGTTAGTATCAGTCCAAACAAATTCAGAAGTAATAGCAGTTTACATGGCTACAGCACTAGGAGAAAGGATGAACTTCACTACTCAAGGTTAAATCTAACTTTGGCTGGGTAAATTATGCTGCCACAAAAGTCTTCGGTCACTTACCTAATGGCATCAAAAGTCTGACAGATAGCCATATACCATTTAAAAGGAAATTAAAAGAATTTCTGAATGGCAACTCCTTCTACTCATTAGACGAATTTTTGGATATGGTACGTAGGTAATTTCCCCACCCCCCATCCAAAAAAAATATTAAGTGTCATGTAATATTTTGTGTAATGTAATATCTTGGATACACACCTTTCATTAACCTGACGTGTTCCACATCATTACAAAGTGTCGTATTCATGATCTATGGAACAAGTACTAATCTAATCTCTAATCCAGGATGTGTACACTGAAACTGTACTAGTGACCATGATGTGGTTGTGGCAACAATGGTTACCAAAGTACAAAGGAGAACTAAACCATGCAGAAAGATATAAAAGTTCAGTCGAGAAAATAAAAAATTAGTAGTTTCTTATCTCGATGAGGAACTTCAAACTTTCAGCATATGGCAGGAGCTTTTAGAGGAACTGTGGCTCCAGTTTAAAAGAACAGTTGACCATGCTCTTGATAGATATGTACCCAATACAATGGTTCATAATGGGTGGGACCTTTATGGTATACATTAACCGTAAAGAGACAGAAATTATTGCATAACAGGTGTAAAACAAAGGGAAGGGCTACAGATAGGGAGATGATGAATGAAACATGCAATGTGTGTTGCTTAAATGACTACCATAGTGGAATATTAACAATTAATATTTCACAAAACCAAAAGAAATTCTAGCTGTGTGAAAAGGCTGTTAGTGGGACCAAAGTTAGTGTAATTTCCCTAGAAAATGAGACAATAACAAACTGAAGGTAGCAAAGTAAAAGCTCACACGCTTAACTCAATTTTCAAATGTTCCTTTACAAACGAAAATCCAGAAGAATCAACTCAGTTTAACCTTGTACCACTGAAAAGATGAATGAAATAAGCATTAGTGTCAGTGGTGTTGAGAAACAGCTGAAATTGTTAAAATTGAACATATCTCCAGGGCATGATGGAGTCCCTGTTAGATTCTATACTGAATTTGCAGCTGAGTTAGCCCTCTTTCAACTACAATCTATCATAGATCCCTCAAAATAATAACCGTGCCCAATTCTTGGAAAAAATCGTAGGTCACTCCCATCTACAAGAAGGGTACTAGAAGTGATCCACAAAACTAGTGTCCAATATCCTTGACATCAATTTCTTGTACAATGCTAGAACATATTCTGATCTGAAACATAGTGAGGCATCTTGGACAGAATAATCTCCCCAGTGCCAGGCAGCATGGATTTCATAAACATTGATCATATAAAACCTGGCACACAGTTTTCTCACCCATACCATAAAGGGACTAACAGGGGATACTTTAAATGATGACTCTAGGAATATACTACAACTCCCCAATGTGTAACTCACATAGGGATCATGAGCAGAGGATTAGAACGATTACTTCACACGCAGAGGCATTCAAACAATCATTCTTCCCACACTCCATACATGAATGAAATGGAAAGAAATCGTACCAACTGGTACAATGGGACGTACCCTCTGCTGTGCACTTCACAGTGATTTGTAGAGTTTAGATGTTGATGTAATTCTGTTCACAATTATGGAACAAAGGACAGAAATAATGTAGATTTAAAATGTAGCAATATAATAGTGTAAGTGTGTCCTGGAATAGTTCAAATATACAGGATGAGTCAAAAAACACTTTACAGCTATGGAACACTGTAGAAATTTATTGATATAACTTACAGAATTGGTAGATGGGTCATTTTGTAGCACAAGTACAGGACATGGTGCAGCAATAATCCATATGCAACCCTGGAACATATTCATGGCAGCCCCTAGGTTGATGTGTTTTGTGCTCTTAGCAAATTGAAAGCCCTTTCTTATTCATGGAGAAAACTGTCATTGATACTGTATTTCTGGATTTGCTTTAAAACTTTTTAATTCCACAAATCGATGATGATGACCAAGCTGGGATGGTTTACTATACACAAGGTGATGCACAATCTCATTTCCTCATGGAAGTTTGAGGTTTCCTCGATAACCGCTTCCCAGGTTGGTGAGTTGGCTGTGAAAGGCTAATTGCATGGCCACCTCACTCCCCAAACTTCACACCATAGGATTTCTTTCTCTGGGATTTCATTAACGACTTTCTGTATGTTTGTCCCATACCAAACAATTTAGCTGACATGAAAAACTGAATCTGTGCTGCTGTTGCCCAAGTTATACCCAATTTTCTGCAATGAGTGTGGGAAGAAATTGCTTTTCTGTGGGGTGTTTGGTGCATCACAAATGATAGTCACATTGAACCAAAATGACACTTGAGGTTGTTGGCTACAACATCTACCAATTCTGTGAATTATATCAATTAATTTCTACATCATTTCATACTTGTAAAATCCTTTCTGACCCATCCTGTACTGGCATAAAGCTGTGTAATAAACTACCCCTAGCAGTGAGATACCTACCATGCAGTTCATTTTAGAGCAATCTACAGAACTTCTTAATCAACAACTCTGTTTAAGAGACAGAAGAAATTTACAATAGTGTGGTAGACTGAACTTAACATGTAATTTTAGTATAAAATCTCATTATTGTATACATTCATACATGAATTTATCAAACCAATTATCATGCAAATGATCAATTGTCACTAAATAAATATGTGAAGTAGCTCAATGTATTGGAGCTGTATATCTTCACCCGAAGTTCACACAAAAATGGGGAAAAACAGCTTCTGCTGTTTAGCACATAGTGTATTGTGAGTGTTTGCCAGTGTGCTACATTTCACATTTTGTGATGATGATCTGCAGTCAATCACAATAAAATAATATCTTGTGTGTAAAAGTCACTTCAAGTTCTCCTTTGAAGATTGTGTGCAAACATGAAAACAATTATTGGTTTGTGCTACATCAGTGCCATCTGGTGAGCTTACGGTGTAGTGTTGTGTTTACTTGACATTGTAGTCTGACTTCAGCTGTGTTATGAACATGAGTCCCCCTCATGAACCATGGACCTTGCCGTTGGTGGGGAGGCTTGCGTGCCTCAGTGATACGGATAGCCGTACCGTAGGTGCCACCACAATAGAGGGGTATCTGTTGAGATGCCAGACAAATGTGTGGTTCTGGAAGAGGAGCAGCAGCCTTTTCAGTAGTTGCAGGGCAACAGTCTGGTTGATTGACTGATCTGGCCTTGTAACATTAACCAAAACAGCCTTGCTGTGCTGGTACTGCAAACGGCTGAAAGCAAGGGGAAACTACAGCCGTAATTCTTCCCACGGGCATGCAGCTTTACTGTATGGTTAAATGATGATGTCGTCCTCTTGGGTAAAATATTCTGGAGGTAAAATAGTCCCCCATTCAGATCTCAGGGCGGGGACTACTCAAGAGGACGTCGTTATCAGGAGAAAGAAAACTAGCCTTCTACAGATGGGAGCATTGAATGTCAGATACCTTAATCGGGCAGGTAGGTTAGAAAATTTAAAAAGGGAAATGGATAGGTTAAAATTAGATATAATGGGAATTAGTGAAGTCCGGTGGCAGGAGGAACAAGACTTCTGGTCAGGTGAATACAGGGTTATAAACACAAAATCAAATAGCGGTAATGCAGGAGTGGGTTTAATAATGAATAAAAAAATAAGTTTATATGCCAACTAACTCTGCAGATGATGAAGAAATTAATGAAATGTATGATGAGATAAAAGAAATTATTCAGGTAGTGAAGGGAGACGAAAATTTAATAGTCATGGGTGACTGGAATTTGAGAGTAGGATAAGGGAGAGAAGGAAACATAGTAGGTGAATATGGATTGGGGGTAAAAAATGAAAGAGGAAGCCGTCTGGTATAATTTTGCACAGAGCATAACTTAATCATAGCTAACACTTGGTTCAAGATTCATAAAAAAGGTTGCATACGTGGAAGAGTCCTGGAGATACTAGAAGGTATCAGATAGATTGTATAATGGTAAGACAGAGATTCAGGAACCAGGATTTAAATTGGAAGATATTTGCAGGGGCAGATGTGGACTCTGACCACAATCTGTTGGTTATGAACTGTAGATTAAAACTGAAGAAACTGCAAAAAAGTGGGAATTTAAGGAGATGGGACCTGGATAAACTGACTAAACCAGAGGTTGTACAGAGTTTCAGGGAGAGCATAAGGGAACAATTGTCACGAATGGGGGATAGAAATACAGTAGAAGAAGAATGGATAGCTCTGAGAGATGAAGTAGTGAAGGCAGCAGAGGATCAAGTAGGTAAAAAGACAAGGGCTAATAGAAATCCTTGGGTAACAGAAGAAATATTGAATTTAATTTATGATAGGAGAAAATATAAAAATTCAGTAAATGAAGCAGGCAAAAAGGAATACAAACGTCTCAAAAATGAAATCGACAGGAAGTGCAAAATGGCTAAGCAGGGATGGCTAGAGGACAAATGTAAGGCTGTAGAGGCTTATCTCACTGGGTGTAAGATAGATACTGCATACAGGAAAATTAAAGAGACCTTTGGAGAAAAGAGAACCACTTGTATGAATATCAAGAGCTCAGATGGAAACCCAGTTCTAAGCAAAGAAGGGAAAGCAGAAAGGTGGAAGGAGTATATAGAGGGTCCATACAAGGGCGATATACTTGGGGACAATATTATGGAAATGGACGAGGATATAGATGAAGATGAAATGGGAGATACGATACTGCATGAAGAGTTTGACAGAGCACTGAAAGACCTGAGTCGAAACAAGGCCCCAGGAGTAGACAACATTCCATTAGAACTACTGACAGCCTTGGGAGATCCAGTCCTGACAAAACTCTACCACCTAGTGAGCAAGATGTATGAGACCGGTGAAATACCGTCAGACTTCAAGAAACTATCAGTTTAGTAAGTCACACCTGCAAAATACTATCGCAAATTATTTACAGATGAATGGAAAAACTGGTAGAAGCCGACCTTCGGAAAATCAGTTTGGATTCCGTAGAAACATTGGAACACGTGAGGCAATACTGACTCTACGACTTATATTAGAAGAAAGATTAAGGAAAGGCAAACCTACGTTTCTAGCATTTGTAGACTTAGAGAAAGCTTTTGACAATGATGACTGGAATACTCAGAAATTCCAAAGGTGGCACGGATAAAATACTGGGAGCGAAAGGCTATATACAATTTGTACAGAAACAAGATAGCAATTATAAGAGTCTAGGGGCACAAAAGAGGAGCAGTAGTTCAGAAAAGTGTGAGACAGGGTTGTAGCCTATCCCTAACTTTATTCAATCTGTACATTGAGCAAGCAGTAAAGGAAACAAAAGCAAAATTTAAGTAGGTATTAAAATCCATGGAGAAGAAATAAAAACTTTTGAGGTTCGCCGATGACATTGTAATTCTGTCAGAGACAGCAAAGGACTTGGGAGAGCAGTTGAACGGAATGGACAGTGTCTTGAAAGGAGGATATAAGATGAACATCAAAAGAAGCAAAACGAGGATAATGGAATGTCGTTGAATTAAGTCGGGTGATGCTGAGGGAATTAGATTAGGAAATGAAACACTTAAAGTAGTAAAGGAGTTTTGCTATTTGGGGAGCAAAATAACTGATGATGGTCGAAGTAGAGAGGATATAAAATGTAGACTGGCAATGGCAAGGAAAGTGTTTCTGAAAAAGATAAATTTGTTAACATCGAGTATAGATTTAAGTGTCAGGAAGTCGTTTCTGAAAGTATTTGTATGGAGTGTAGCCATGTATGGAAGTGAAACATGGATGATAAACAGTTGGGACAAGAAGAGAATAGAAGCTTTCAAAATGTGGTGCTACAGAAGATTGCTGAAGATTAAATGGGTAGATCACATAACAAATGAGGAGGTATTGAGTAGAATTGAGAAGAAGAGGAGTTTGTGGCACAACTTGAGAAGAAGAAGGGACCGGTTGGTATGACATGTTCTGAGGCATCAAGGGATCACAAAATTTAGCATCGGAGGGCAGCATGGAGGGTAAAAATCATAGAGGGAGACCAAGAGATGAATACACTAAGCAGATTCAGAAGGATGTAAGTTGCAGTAAGTACTGGGAGATGAAGAAGCTTGCACAGGATAGAGTAGCATGGAGAGCTGCATCAAACAAGTCTCAGGACTGAAGACCACAACAACAACAACAACAACAACAATAATAACAACATGAACATGAAAATGAACATTTTCAGTTGACATATTAATACAGTGTTTTGTATCCACAGTTATTTTACTTATGACAGGCCTACATCCATTATGTTCCAAAAACTTTAGACATACATTTATGAAATGACATAATATAAAGCTGTCCTTTCCCCTTTCCTGCTTTCAGCTTTTCCCCCACACCCCACCTCCCGGCACTGCACCAGGCTGCGACCTAGTATCTGCATACCTCCCTCACCAGAAAGTGCTCTTCTCTCCACCTCACTTCTACACTGCTATCCTTCCCCCTTCTCTCCCACACTTCAGATTGTTATTAACGTGACAGTTGTATTCTGGGCAGATCTGCTGCTGTTAATGATCATTTGTGCACAAGGTGTGCTTTCTTGTGTGTATGTTTTCTTTGTTGAAGTAGGCTTTGGATGATAGCTATAATGTGCAACAATCTTTTCACTGTATCTGTGAGCAACTAAATGCATCATTTTTATGAGGAGCAATAATCTGTATTAGTGATAATATTATCAATAGTTGACTGTTTCCAAGTCGCTTTTGTTGGTTCCATTACAGTTGTATTTGTGTTGTACTGTATTAACAGTTCCTCAGATTAACAGTTCCGGCGTCTCCGATGGCGCGCTCCTCCCTTGTGGGGGCCCTCACTGAGGGCACTCCCGCCTTAGGTGATTGTTCACACCTCAGGTCACACCTCCCGACAAACGGACGGAGGGACCAATCGGCACTTTCGGAAGGTATCAGCTCGGGTAATCACCCCTCCCTTGGCCTGGCCGTTACCAGGGGGTACGTACGTGTCCTACCTGTCTACCCGGGGCGGGGGATTACGCGTTACCCCGTCACCGGCTACGCATGGAAGTGCGTGGGTCGGCCTTCAGACACGCACAGGGAGGAAAAAAGAGAAAGGGAAAGGAAAGAAGAGGGGTCTCAAACGCCACAGCGGAGAAAAGGGCAAAGAGAAGAGGGAAGGAAAAGAGAAGGACAGAGGAAGGACGAAGACTTGCAAGTGTTGAAAGCAAGGAATTTGTAACAGTTTCGAGCGTCCGTCTCCGGACGTAGGCACAAACCATACTCCCAGAGGGGGAGAAAGGGAAGGAAAGAACCAGTGGCGGGGGGGGGGGGGGGGGGGCCAAGATGGGGGATGGGGAAGGATGCGGAAAGGGTAGGTATGCAGCCCGGAAAGGAAGGAGGGCCACATTAGATTGGGGTCCCGTGCTCGCTACGCACATGTCCACAAAAGAGTTGTGGACCCCCTGGGGGGGAACGTTGTAGTGAGGGTCAAGACCCAAACTTTTTACATTGTTTAGCATAGGCTGGTGCGCTGACAGAAATATAGAAGTGAAGAAGGTATGATCTATGCAGCAAGCCATGGAAGGTGAGTTATAAAGGTAATTAAAAGACGCAATGAACGGAACATGAGCAGCAAACATAACTGACACAACCAGATCTGTAGATATTGTGAATTTAATAGGAGAATAACAAACAGTACATACTTACATCTGTAGTTACGTATGTGAAGAGGTCACTAACCAAGAAGGAATAGGGAAAGAAAAGTTAAATAATTTTCTCTGTTCTAGATTTGTCTGTTGTATATAGTTTTTATTAATATTAGTGTTTTTATTAAGATTTGAAACAATTAATTGTTAATTACTGTGAAGGTTGTGCATGTGACGGGAACAGACAGGTGCATAGAAGTTCTATACAAGAAAAAGACGACAGCTCGTCATTCAGGTAGTATGTACAGAGCAGTGTGTAGAACTGAAAACATCCAATGAGTTTACAAGGAGAATTTAGAAAGTAGTGTGAATAAACAATGTGACTGGCAAATTGTGGTGTATAACATGAAATAGGTAAGTCTGATGAACATTAGCATCACCAACAAATATATCTCATAGCCGACTGACATTGTGCCTTGGAAAAGAAAATTGACAAAATGAACTTGAGAAAAATATGAAAGTTCAGAAGATGCAGGAACATATGGGGTTCAAAACTACGTGAGTGATCTTCCGACAATAATACAAAATAAAATGGCTCTGAGCACTATGGAACTTAACATATATGGTCATCAGTCCCCTAGAACTGAGAACTACTTAAACCTAACTAACCTAAGGACAGCACACAACACCCAGTAATCACGAGGCAGAGAAAATCCCTGACCCCGCCGGGAATCGAACCCGGGAACCCGGGCGCGGGAAGCGAGAACGGTACCGCACGACCGATAATAATGCAAGACACGAAATCCTTAAAGAGGGCAGTACCAATTTTTTAGCTATTCCATGTAGGATTTTTGTCTAGTTTGCTATTATTTTATTTAATGGCCTCCCTTATGATGAATTTTAGCATTCCCATTATCAGATCAGTATGAAAGAGGAACAAATGTGAAAAGTAAATGGTAAAATAGGTAAGCTTAGATAGAAAATGACTTACCAGTAATAAAAAGCGATTAAAAATCGTTACAACATAGCTTGCCAATGAGTACCAGTACACAAGTAAGTGCCAACTGAATATCATATCAAGTAATTGCTGTAACAACTGGCCTCCATATGGCGCTAGTAAAGTAAATTTTAAATAATTGAGCTCTTTCTCCAAGTACTGTGACTCATAAATATTTTTAGTCTCCTCCACAAATGTGTTAACGACTCGAATTTTATGTTTGGGATGGTGAATGGAATTTTTATGAAGTTATCTACTGTCTGAATTAGTTTTCTTTAGAGTTTGCGCTCAGTTTCTAATTATCCTGTAAGGTGCTCCAGCTCTTTCATATGTAGGTGCTTACCAAAAACCAGTATTGGTGTTACAGTTAGATTAGATCTTAAAGGTTCTTTTTCTTACATGAAATGTTGTAATATCAGTGCTTCACTATGGATATATGATTTTACAATTTCGTCTGTTACATGTAATTTGACTAGAGAGTAAAATTTTATGCTAGCTCGTGAACATTATAAGGAAAGGTAAATCGTTTGGTAATATGAAATTTCTCAAATTATGTGTTCTTTAACATTCAATGATGCTTCCATGTTTTGGTAAGTCTGAAGGTTAATTATGAATTGTGGTTTGTAACAGATTAGACTAACATTTGTTGTGCATTAAACTACTTCGCTGTTTATTGATCCTTTTTGTTACGTAGTTTCAGTTATGATAGAAATTTTGGTGTGTCATCAAACGTCGCTAATTGGAAGAAGTTAATTACTCTGTTATATTAATAAGCACATGCTAGCATCCCAGATAGTACAGAGAAAGTTATTATTCTGATTACGACTGTTGATTTTTTATTTACAGCAAAAAAATTACAAATGCACATATTGACACCAATTATGATAAGTATTGTTGTTTAGTCGCAGATCTAATTATGAAATGAAAGGATCTATATCACAGAAACAGTGCTACAAGCTGTATATTCTAAAATAAAATTTGTCTTCTTTTTCATTTTCCTTTGTTATCTTTATATTAGACTTAATGTGCGAGTGTCATTCAAATAAACCCAAACTTTGTTCATCTGACACATATAGTGACATGAACAGCTTGGTGCACTACAGAACTGCTTGCAAGAGAAAGGAGGGGGGGGATACCCATGCATATGACTTGACACTCACCATGAGTGATCAGAAGGTCCCACTGTCTATTGAGAAACACATTACTATTTGTTTTCTCTCCAGCAAAGGTGTGAAATCAAGTGACATTTTGGAGGGACTCTAAGCATAGTTCATGAACACAAGAAAGCCGTTACCAAAATTTTATCACAAGTGGTGATACGTTTTGGAAGTTCCCATACCATTTTATTGGATACATTTGAATACGGGTAAGTATTGGCAAGGTGGATTTCACGGCTTCCCACTGAGGCACAAAAGGCTGTACGGAAAAATATTTGCCAATGACCTCTGTATCACTATGAAGAAGAAGAAAGAGATAGCAAGAGGATGGGTATGGAGTGGAAAAAGTCGGAGGAATGCATTGAAAGTATCAACTTTCTGCTAGGCTAGTTTTGTTTTGGGACTCAAAAGGTGTATATATGTTTGATTACCTACATGGTTGAAGGACAGTGAGTTTGGACTAATACTGCAAGATGCTGATCGATGATAAAGCGGCCTACCGCAACAAATGATGCTAGCAGCCAATTCTCAATGTCCTCCTCCTGCATGACAACACGTGGCGTGTACAGCAGCTCTAACTCATCATAAACTCACGAAGCTACATAGAAAACTCTTGAACACTCCCTTACACTGTAGAATTGTCCCCATTTTTGTGCCACATATTTTGTTCATTGAGAAAGGAATTATGTTGGGAACACTGGGTAATGACACTGGGTTTGAACGCTATGTGCTCTGGTGGCTACAGGGGTACCCAGTTTTTTCGTTCCATGAAAGTATCATGAAAAGCATTGTCAGGACATTCTGATTTAAATTTTATATGGCGCTTGTAATATTTTATTTTAATCATGATCTGATCATTATTGTGTTAGGATGGACAGAAAAGTCTCAGAAATTCGGAAACAACTTTAACAGAAAGGGAAGAAGACTGGCCTTAATGCTAAATAAACCAAACAGTGACAACTCTTCTGCAGTACAGGCTGCATAACATGCAGGCATGACTCCACAATCTTAATCAGCAGTTGAATGATGTCACAACTCATCGACTGTAGGTGCCAGGTATTTTAAAACCAGCAGTCACTTGGGATTTTGTGCTGGGCAAAGGATTCATGATAAATGCAAGCTAGGTCAGGGGCCAATGCTATAGAGAACTCTTTGTAAAACCTAATTAGGATTCCGTCTGGATCTTGTGATTTATTTGTTTTCAAATCTTTCAGATGTTTCTCTAGGCCAGGGATGCTTATTACTATGTCGTCCGTAAGTTAGTCTGTCCGATTGTCAAATGACGGTATGTTTCACGATTCTCATGTGTGAACAGTTTCATGAATGTAAAATTTATAACTTCGGCTTTCGTTCTGCTATCTTCAACTGCCACATCACACTGGTGAACTAGGGACTGAATGAGAGTCTTAGATCAGCTTAGCGATTATTTTACATAGGACCGCATGCCACAGTAACTTTACGTTCAAGCAGCATAACATTTCCGACCGTTGTTTACAGATGTATAGCGTCCAAAAAATGATATCTCCACAGTCGTTCCAGCTGGATGTCGTTTCTCACTTACCAGCAGCAAACCCCACCTCCAATACATCGTCATCATCTATTTGTCGAGGAGTAAAGGGTGTAATTACAATTGAAAAAGCCCTCGTTTCTTTTATTTTCTCGATTTCACCACTTCCTCGAGACCATTTCGTATATTTGATACTTGTAAATCCAGCCAATAAAGTGGCGTCTTACCTGCATATATTCGGACAGCCAAGTTGCGAGTTTCTGCATCCACACCTTCCAGCGTTTCCACACACTCCAGCATATTTCCCTTGCCGCCCATTCTATTTTCCACTTAAACACCTACGCCACCTACTCCCACAACCAGGCCCACTTTACATTCACCCGCCTTGACACCCTCGTTTAAGCCCCTCTATCCCATTCCCGCACCCTTCCCACCTCCAACCTCCTGGCGCGTTAACAGTATCGTCTCCTCTACCTCAGCATTCGCTCCCTCCCTGCAAACAAATACCTCTTCATTCATACCCTCTCCCAGCACCAGGTTGACTCCTTGATCCTTAATGAAACCTTCCTCCAACCCCACCATGTTGTCTACACCTCCCCTTATCTCCTTCACTGCACTGACAATCTCCTTCCCCTAGCCCGAGGCAGGGTCACTATAGGCCACCTCAGGCATCTCCCTGTCCGGCCACAACCCCTCCTCAATGACCTGACCAAACATAATCTCCTCAGCCTACTTTTTCCCTCACCATCACCTGTGCCACTGTCTATATCCGCCCCACAGCTCCCATCCCCTTTGACTTAATTTCCCATGTTGACCTACCTTCTCCACCTATGTGATCGCCGCTGACCTCAACATCGACAGCCGTGACCCTGCCACCCTTCGGCGGTGGCATCAGTTCCTTGCCACCCTCCTTGGTGACCTCCTTCCTCTCCCACAGCACACCCGTCCTGAAAGTAGCTCTACCCCCAATGTTATCCTCGCTTTCCCCAACCTCCTTGGTCGCATTGCCATTGATGTCCTCAGTCCTGTCGTTAGTGACCATCTCCCTGTCCTTCTCACCATCGCCTCTACCCGTCCCGCCACTGCAGCCACCGGCCCAGCCGCCCCTCCAAAGTCTGTCCATGACTACCACTGTGCCAACTGGGATGCCTACCGGGAATCCATTGCCTTACAGGTCGAAAGCCACCCCCTCACCTTTCACCACCCTGATGACATCACCCATGCCTCTTCCTTCCTTCAGAAGACCATCACTGATGCTGTGGAGGCTCATGTCCCTACCAAACTCATCCACCCTCACCGCCCCATGCTTCCTCCACAGGCCGTCCTCCTTCCGCGTGGATCCCGCAGGCTCTACTGCTCCTTCCTCCGCACTCGTGACTGGGATACTCACACCTGCCACCGGCAATTACAGCGACATATCCGGAACCTCCTTACAGCAAAGAAACGCCAGGACTGTCGCCAGACATGCACATGCCTCAACTCCACCCTCTCTGTCAACTCCTCCAAGTACTGGTCAGCCTTCCACCGCCTTACTGGTAGCCATCCCACCCTGCATTACCCTATCCTCCATGATGATCGAACATTTCCTGACAACCTCAGTAAGGCTAACCATTTTGCTTCCCATCAATCCGAAGTCTTCTCCATTCCTGACGATCCCCATTTTGATTACTCCTTCTTCCCCACTGTCCTTGACTGCACTGACACCTCTGTCCCCCCCACTCGTCCCTAGCTTCCAGTACTTGGATCGGTTATCCCCTCAGACATCAACACTCCCATCACCACACAAGACATCACACTTGTCCTCCTGTCCAAACGCAACACCGCCCCTAGTCATGATGGCGTCACCTACCGTCACCTCAAGGAATCCCCTCTATCCTTCCTGTCTGCCCTTGCTACCCTGTACAATGTCCTCCTCTCCACTGGATTTTACCCCGACCTGTGGAAGACCTCCCGTGTCCTGCTGTTCCCTAAACCTAACAAACCCCTTCTGATACCTCTTCCTATCATCCAATCTGCCTCACCTCCATGTTCATTAAGGTCTTCGGGGCCATCCTCTCGCCGTATTCACCGCCATTTTAACCAGCACTGCCTCCTTCCTCTTACCCAATGTGGCTTCCGGCCTTCCTTCTCCGCTGACGACCAGCTCCTTAACCTCACCAATCTTCTTTCCCTCCAACTTAACTCCCATCACTCCGCTATCATTGTTTCCCTTGATCTCCAGAATGCCAATGACCGTGTCTGGCATCCCGGGCTCCTCTTCAGACTCCAGACCTATGCTCTCCCCATCAACTTCGTCCGTCTCGCTGCTTCCATCCTCTCCCATCGTTCCTCCTATGTGACTATCCACAATTCCAACTCCCGTACTTTCTATCCCTCCGCCGGCGTGCCCCAAGGTTCTGTCCTTTCCCCTCCCCTCTATCTATATGCCCAAACCTCCCCTCCTCTTCATCTTCTCCAGTTCGCTGATGATACCGCTTTCCTAGCCCTTTATCCTACCCTTCAACGGTCCCAACGTACCCTAGAAACCCACCTTGACCAATTCACCACTTGGTGCAACCAGTGGTTCCTCTGTGTTAATCCCTCCAAGACCCAGGTGATCATCATAGGCCGTGCCACCCGCTCCTTCCGCCTCCATGATTTCCACCTCACCATTTATGGCCGTCCTATCCACCTCACTCCTACCCTCAAATACCTTGGTATCACACTCACCTGGACTCCCTATCTCCTTACCATTCAAAACAAAGCTCACAACTGCCTCTGCCTCCTGAAACTCCTGTCTGGCCGGATGTGGAGTCTGCATCCTTCCACCATCCTTCACACCTACAAACCTTTGATCCACCCCATCCTCTGTTATGCCAGCGTAGCTTGGATTTCCGCCCCTCCCCGGTTCTATAAAGCCCTCCAAATCCTCGAATGCCATGCGCTCTGCCTTGTCTTCCGCATCCGCCTTCCGTCCTCCACACGCATCCTCTACGACCTCATCCCCTTCCCCAATCTTCTCCTTTTCCTTGAACACATCCACACACTATATATTGTCCGCCACCTTGATCCCCCTCACCCCCTGGTGTCTCACTTCCTCTCCACCCCCAACCAGTTGCCGCACCTTTACCATTGTGTCCCACCCACACTCCATCTCCACACCCTCCATCTCCTTTCGCAATGCAACTTCCACCATCTACCCCACCCAGATGATGAGCTTCACCCTGACATCTACCCTTCCTACCAACTAACCCCATCTTCCTGCCTCCTTCTTAGGGCTCCCTCTTCTCCCCCTCCTTCCTCCTCAGCGGCTTCCCCCTCCTACTCCCCCTCCATCTCTTGTGCCTCCTTTCAGTGTCTCTGCACTTCCTCCTGCCCTATCTTCCCTCTTCATCTCCCACCCCACGTGTCTCCTGCCTCTTCGTGTACCCACTGATGCCCCTCCTCTCTCGATCCCGCCGCTTCCCCTACTGCCCGATGCTCTCCCCACCTTTTCCATCCTCTCTGCCCTTTCCCTCGGCAGGTCCCACCTGGCAGTTTTATTCTTCGTCATGTGTGCTCCAAGTGGGTTTTAAGTGTGTTGTGCTGGAGTGTTTTTACTACTGTGGCCGAATTTTAACGTGTGCATGTCCATTCAGTGTCTTCTCTGAGATTTGAAGACTCGCCAACTGTGTTTTTTAACTTTCTGGTGATTTAAATGTCCTCCATGAACGTCTCCATGTTAGTCTATTTTTTTCCCTCCATTTTCTCCCATTATTCTGTTTTAAGTTCCCATTTCTCGCCTTATGTATGTAACATTTTATTCTTATTTTAAGTTGTTTTGTCACTCTGCTGAAGAGCGGCGGATTGTGCCGCTGACAGCCCTCCCCTGCCCATATGGGGCAGGGGAACGAAATCACAACATATATACATAAAAAAATTGCGAGTTTATTAGTGGATTTGAGCCTTATGCCACGTTTACACCCATATCATACAAAGTTCTCGACTAAGACATCATTGCGAGTGCAAAATACTTGGGTACGTCCATTAAGGTTTAATTTTCAAGGGCCAAGCAAACGGGTAGAGAAACGTTTGCACACCATAATGTTATCCCAAAACTGTTCTGTATCGAGTCTAAGCACATTTTAAGGTCTTCTTGCTACCTGTGTAACACTTTAAAGGAGGAACACCCCACGACGTATCTGTTGCAGCTGGCGAAATCAGTTTGTTACGAAAAAAAAAGATCCTGTTGAAGCGTAATACAAAGATTTTGGTGACTCAGTGATTCATATTAAACATGTGGCTGTTTGGATCCTACAATATACGAGTGGAAGCTGAATTTTCAAAAGGAATATTACGTTATGTAAAAACCTCCTTTAAGCTTGAATGGAAAAAATGCTTTATTCCAAACGAACAATGTATTTCTGTTTGTCCCTTCGGTGTACCAACTGTATGTATCTGAATGACCACTATGACTCCATCGTCATTGACTTATTCAACATCAAGTGTGCAGGACGTCTGTGAATAAGGTGATGCTGTTGCAGGCTAGGAGGAACAGTAGTAGTGTCCTAATTCTAGCAGTGAAATTTGAGAAGTGGTAGTGAGTGTATTGTGCAAAATGTGGTCATGGATATTGAGGTTCATGCTTTAGTAATCGCTATTTCAAAGCTATCAAAGGAAACTAGTGACTGCACAATTCTGCTTTATTCAAGAACACAGCAGTGCCCACACACCAGAAAAATATATTCTAGACCTCTTACTTCCTCAGTATGTTACGAAAATTAGCTTTGACGACTACGCATTCCCTAAGAAAGAAAATGGTACTGCTTACAGCATGTTTAAGTGGGTGAAACAAAGAAATGTGCGTAATGTGCTCTGGGATGTTTACATAAAACTGTTTATGAGTAGTCACATCTTTAACGGTCTCGATTAATACATGTTACCCACACAACTTAAACCACTACTGTGGTGTTGTATCGTGCATATTCAATTTGCTATCTGACATGTTTAAGAGGGAACCACTCATTTCAGAGTAGGAGCCCTACTTTAACCACTATGACTCGAATGCCCGCCGGCCGTTGTGGTCGAGCGGTTCTAGGCACTTCAGTCCGGAACCGTGCAGCTGCTCCGGTTGCAGGTTCGAATCCTGCCTTGGGCATGGATGTGTGTGATGTAGTTAGGTTTAATTAGTTCTAAGTCTAGTGGACTGATGACCTCAGATGTTATGTCCCATAGTGCTAGAGCCATTTGAACCATTTTTTTAAATGCTCAATGGGAGACTGATGGACCACCATCAATTAAGATGTATTGTGATGAATGTACAGCTGAAATGATCAATAATGAAACAAATGTCTGTTCCGTAGTCACAACAGCCAAGTAAGCTGCCACTACTTTTTTATTAACCTATTGCTTTACTTCATGGTTTCTATGATGATGAACGCAGACAGTTCATATTTAAAATTATTGCATTCACAGAAGATATCTGTATAGTAGAGACATTCTCAGCAACCATTGCATCACCGAGGTCTTTCAAGGATGTGAAGTGTGCTAAAATATGGAGGACGGCAAAATGGTTAATACATTTTTCCATGGAATTCACTGGGGTGATCCTGACGTACCCTATACAGATATGGTGATGTGGCTTCGATTATCCGACCATCTTCTGTGTCAAGACGAAGGAGGAGATCAGACGGATCTGTCGAATCTTCAAATATGCTGCTATTCAAGACTTGGCATTCTACGGTTGCCTGCCCTCCATCGTCTCAAGAAGATGTGTCAAAGTAGAATTGCTACATCTGCTAATGAAAATTACGGCAAGCTGAAAGAGAGAGAGAGAGAGAGATCTATGTGCGTGTTATAAACCCCTTCCCCAGAAAATTTCTCTCCTTCATACCTGCTATTTGTTACCACAGATGACTTGTCCCTATTCTCATTTGTACTAACATTGCAGTACGCAAGACGTGCCTATTTGCTTCCACCACCCTGAGTTAAATGTATAAGGTCTAATTAATGTTCACCAACCTGCGGTCTTTTATGACTGTTGTTCCCTGCGCAGAAAACAACTCGTAGGTTGTGAATCCGTTATATACAAGATGCCACTCGCTATTTATTAGCAGAATACGAGACTTTATGAATCACAAATAATTTGCACTCTTCACACGTTCATAGAAAATTAACGAAACAGTGAACTGCGTATTTGCGTAATTATTATTAAGTACGTGTCCAAATAACCTTAGACAGCTAATTAAGTTCTTAACCAATACCGACGAAGTCAGACAACATGTCTGTCTTCCAAAACTGACGAACCAGCTTTGATCTGTCAACCGAACTATTTCGCCCGCCATTCAAGTTAGGCGCGATCCGAAGGTCTCAGAAGTGCTTCGACTTCCTTTTCGTTTAGCAGATGTTTAATATTATGCTGGTAATTAACACTTTTGAAATAATGGAATGAGAGCCTGCTACTGAGAGATGCTTTAACATAAATGCAAGTTAATACACAGTTCAAATCTTCTAATATTAATAACAGAAGATTATCATATTGACTCAGAACCTCCTAACGCAGTAGCCAATCGCGGAGAAGAATCCCAGTGTAGGCGATTTTTCTCACAATACCCGCACCGAACAAACCATCTGTCATCGGTACCTCACACCACACTACGTCATTTTGCAACTGCTGCTTTCTCAGCTGCTCTAAGAAGAGCTTTTTGTAGCTGAATATGATGGCCGTAAAGCCAAGAAATATTGTAAATCATCCTCCTTCCGACATTTCCATAAGTTGGTAAGTTCTCGCAGACAACAATCAGTTTGGGAAATAAGTAAATTTTTTCTCAAAATTAAAAAAAAATTCAGCTGTCGTCTCTGCAGAGCCATACCATTCTACTATAATTGTGATTCATTATTGTTTTTCAAAACTTTGCATCTGTTTTATATTTTTCATTCTCAAATTATAAATTAATTTATACAATCATAGACTTAATTACTTAGTGATACTCCCTGGGACGTGAGCGATATTTATGTCAATAGATCACTCTCGAAAATACATAACTGCGGACCAGTGTGCAGTGATTAGCCCCATGATGTCAGACAGACGTATGAAATCCACATTAAAATGACAAAGTCTGTTTAGTCATGGATGAGCCCTCAACCCAACACGAGCCGTTAAATCACGGAACCTAATGAACTATAGAAGCAACAAACCGAAAAACACCTGATTTTCTTCGTAGTTAGCGTGTGCTGCTTGATAATCTCACCATAGCTTATGAGGCAGAGTGTCTGGTCCTGAGTTTCCAGGCAGCAGCTATTCACTCACCAGTGCAGGAATTGATATACTCCAAAGCACGAGAGATGGCTATCAACTCCGCTGTAAAACACTACAGTGATCTGGTAGGGAGCGCAGTTCAATATGTGCAGTGTGAGAATAAGCAAAGCCTAAATGACCAGTAACCATCGAGCCAACAGTATATAATACTTTTGAACCCTGGGATGCGGCAAGGACGGACAAAAATTGGTGGCGGAGGGCCTCAAGATGAACCAAGTCTTTTGGAGATTGTAATAGGTAAAGACGAGGCTGTTGCTGAAGGATGCACCATGCTGAGGAGAGGTGGTAGACGAAACGACTTGAGTTCAGGAAGGAGGGACCAGACGTAGATTACAATCGTAATCGCCGGCCGCTGTGGCCGAGCCGTTCTAGGCGCTTCAGTCCGGAACCGCGCTGCTGTTACGGTCGCAGGTTCGAATCCTCCCTGGGCCATGGATGTGTGTGATGTCCTTACTTTAGTTAGGTTTAAGTAGTTCTAAGTCTAGAGGACTGATGACCTCAGAGGTCCGATAGTGCTTAGAGCATCAAAGACCTGTCCTAAAAAGTGGTAAGTGGATAAGTGTCCACCACAGAGTAGTTGGTCGTCAAGGTAAAGGTAAAGTTCAGATTGAGGGTGAATGGTATGGCGTTGACTGAAAACCGAAAGCCATGGGTGAGGGCCCATGCCTCTTCCTTTTGTATGACGCCTTGGAGTTAATGTTCGGTGACGCCATACTAAAAGAGCAATAGTAGATGCAAAAGTCATAAGCATACAAGGAGCGTGATACTGAGGTCTCCACAACTGCTGCTAAACCATTGGTGGCTGCTAGAAACAGGGACACTCAGTACAGAGCCCTGCAAGATACCAGTCTCTTGGATATGGGGAGAACTGTGGGAGGCACAAACTTGAACCTGGAAAATATGAAGAGACAAGAATTTCTGGATAAAAATCGGAGGCGGATACTGGAGACCCTATTTGTGCGTGGATGTGGTGTCGCCATTTGGTGTCTTAAGCTTTTTGAGGCCAAAGAAGATTGCTACAAGTTTCTGACAACGAGCGAAACCTGATTGGATGGCAGGCTCCAGGTAAATCAGATTATCAGTAGTGGAACGGCCTTGACGAAAACCATTCTGGGACAGAGCCTGAACACCTTGAGACTCAAGGAGCCAACACAGCTACTGCCTCGCCCTGCATTCGAGCAACTTCCAGAGAACATTGGTGTGCCTAATTACATGATAACTGACCATCTCTGGAGTTTACTTACCCGGTTTCAGTACTGGGACAATGATGCTTTCCCGCCATTGCTACTGGGTGAGGCCCTCGCTTGAGATGCGGTTAAAGATGGAAAGGATACGGCGCAGACAGTCCACAGACAGTTAATTAGGCATTTGGTTTAGGATGTGGTCTGCACCTGGGGCTTTATCAGGGCTGTGGGCTAGGACACTGACGAATTTCCACTCCCTTATCTGGATAAAATGTGGTATACAATCTGGCAACTAATCTGAGCCCACCTGAAACTGGTGTATGAACATGGTATCTGTTCTTTCAGACATGACCAAAGGAACAGATACCATCTTCGTGTTAGATAAGGCTTACCGGCCAATGATCTTCTCCAGTGCGGATGCACTCCGATCGCCTGAACTCTTACAGGAATTGGTAGATTGACTGCCATGAGTAATGAGTATAGGCAGGGGCAGTACAAATGTGGTGTTTGTACAGTAAGTTGGGAATTTGGGTCTTACGGGGAGCATGGCAGAGATAAGTGGTGGTTGTTGGGATGTTTAAGGGGGACTAAACAGCTAAGGTCATCAGTCCCCCATTCCGAAAACAGGCGAGACAAAGTCGCGGAGCAGATAAAACCCCAGGGGGAAGGAGACTCCCCCCCCCCCCCCAGGCACTAAAGAACACAAATTAGGCAACGAACACTACAGAAAAGAAGAGTACAGACGAACACCAGACAGAAAGAAACAGAAGAAAGAAGATGGCCAGAGACTGGTTGACTGACCACAAGAACAAAAAAAGGGAAAGAGTCAACCATCCGACGACACACCAAAACAGCAACAAATATTGAGAGACGCGAGGACAAAAGACACAGAAAGGGAAAGGTGCAGGACCCCCTAAATGGAACCATAAAAAGGACTACCACGGATAAAATGTAAAACATCGTCAGCCATGGAGGCATCGTTGCATAAAATCAAAGGCAAAGTGCCCGGGAGATGAAAAGACTGCCGGAGGGTGCGCAGTCGGGGACACTCCAATAAAATGTGGGCGACCGTCAGCCGGGACCCACACCGACAAAGGGGGGGATCCTCCTGACGCAAAAGATGGTCGTGCGTCGGGTAGGTATGGCCGATGCGCAGCCGACACAAGATTACAGAGTCCCTGCGAGAAGGCCGCAGGGAGGAGCGCCACACATCGGTCGTCTCCTTGACAGCCCGCAGTTTATTCGGGGCTGTCATCCCACGCCACTCAACAGACCACATCCCAAGCACCTTACGGCACAACACCAGCTGCTGATCGCGAGCCGTAAGGCCGATCTCCAAAGCTGGGGCGTCGATCTTCCCTTTGGCCAGCCTGTCAACACGTTCGTTCCCCGGGATGCCAACGTGACCTGGCGTCCAAACAAAGACCACCGAATGACCAGAGCGGGTAATGGTGGAAACAGACTCCCGATTAGAGGACACCAGAGGAGAAGAGGGATAGCAGCGGTCGATGGCCTGGAGGCTGCTCAGGGAGTCACTGCAGATGACTATGGACGTACCTGAGCAGGAACGCATATGCTCAAGAGCGCGCAATATGGCCACCAGCTCTGCAGTAAAAATACTGCAGCCAGCCGGCAAGGAGCGCTGTTCAACATGGGCAGCGTGAGCAAAAGCGTAGGCAGTGCGACCATCAACCAGGAAACCATCAGTGTAGACAGTCTCACAGCCCGGAAATGAGGCGAGGAGCGCAAGAAAACTGCGACGGAGGGCCACAGGCGGAACCGAGTCCTTGGGTCCCTGTGCCAAGTCCAGACGGACGGACGGCCGGGGCAAACACCAGGGAGGTGTAGGTGCACGGACCCGGAAGGGAGGCAGAAGAGGGAATGAGCCCAGTTCCGACAGCAGGGACTGGACGCAGACAGCTATGGAAAGCCCAGACCGAGGTCGCCGTTCGGGCAGATGGAGGACCACGGCAGGGAAAAGCAGGCAAAGATTGGGATGGCCCGGCGAGCAATGCACGTGGACAGTATAGTCGGCGAGCAGACGATGGCGGCGAATCCGCAGCGGGGGAACCCCGGCCTCCACCAGTAGACTATCCACGGGGCTCGTACGGAAAGCGCCAGTTGCAAGCCGAACCCCACAGTGGTGTATGGGGTCTAACATCGTAAACACTGAGGGTGACGCAGACCCATAGGCCAGGCTCCCATAATCAAGCCTGGACTGCACAAGGGCTCTGTACAATCGCAACAGCGTGCAGCGATCTGCACCCCAAGACGTGTGGCTCAGGCAGCAGAGGGCGTTGAGGTGCCGCCAGCATTTTTGCTTCAGCTGAGTAATATGAGGAACCCATGTGAGCCGGGCATCAAACACGAGTCCTAAGAAGCGGCAAGTGTCCACCACTTCAAGCAGGTGGCCGTCGAGGTAAAGTTCAGGATGAGGGTGGACCGTCCGACGCCTGCAGAAGTGCATAACTTGAGTCTTGGCTGCAGAGAACTGAAAACCGTGAGTCAGAGCCCATGATGCTGCCTTGCGAACGGCTACTTGCAGCCTGCGTTCGGCAACTCCCGTAGTCATGGAGCTAAAGGAGATGCAGAAGTCGTCGGCATACAAAGAAGGACACACCGACGACCTCACGGCTGCAGCCAGACCATTAATGGCCACCAGAAATAAGGAGACACTCAACACCGAGCCCTGCGGGACCCCATTCTCCTGTGTATAACATGAACTAGAGGCGACACCAACTTGCACCCGGAAAGAACGGCACAATAAAAAGGTTTGAAGAAAAGCTGGGAGCCGACCACGAAGACCCCACTCATGCAACGTAGCAAGGATGTGATGCCTCCATGTGGTGTCATACGCCTTCCGCAGATCAAAAAATACAGCAACGAGATGCTGACGTCGGGCAAAGGCCGTACGGATAGCAGATTCCAGCCACACCAAATTGTCCGCTGCAGACCGGCCCCGACGGAAGCCACCCTGGGATGGAGCAAGGAGACCGTGCGACTCAAGGACCCAACACAAACGCCGCCCCACCATACGTTCGAGCAATTTGCACAAAACGTTGGTGAGGGTAATGGGACGATAGCTGTCCACCGCCAGTGGGTCCGCACCGGGCTTCAAGATGGGGACAATAACACCCTCTCGCCATTGCGACGGGAACACGCCCTCGCTCCAAATGCGGTTAAAGATGGTGAGGATGTGTCTCTGGCAGTCCCTGGAGAGATGCTTCAGCATCTGCACGTGGATGCAGTCTGGTCCTGGTGCTGTATCAGGGCAATCAGCAAGGGCAGCGGGGAATTCCCTCTCGCTGAAAGGAGCATTGTATTTTTCAGAACGACGCGTGTGGAATGATAACGGCGTCTGCTCGGCTCGCTCCTTTAGAGAGCAAAAGGCGGGGGGATAAGTTGCAGTCGCACAGCTCTGAGCAAAGTGCGCAGCAAGGTGTTCAGCAATGGCGGCAGCGTCCGTGCAGACAGCGCCGTCCAGGGAGATCCCAGGGACACCCATCGGGGTCTGGTATCCATAAATCCGCCGGATCCGGGACCACACGAGCGAGGGGGAGACACGGGAGCCCAGGGATGAGACGTACCTCTCCCAGCACTCCTGCTTACGCTGTGCAATAAGACGAAGGGCCAAGGCACGGAGCCTCTTAAAGGCGATGAGGGTCTCTAGAGAGGGGTGCCGCCTATGACGCTGGAGAGCCCGCCTACGGTCGCGAATAGCCTCAGCAATCTCCGGCGACCACCAGGGTACAGCCTTCCTCTGAGGGAGTCCAGAAGAGCGGGGGAGGGCAGCCTCGGCCACCGAAATAATTGACGTGGTTAAGACACGGACCACCTCGTCAATATCACCCTGTGGGGGAGACTCAATGGTTGCAGCAGAAGTAAAAGCCGCCCAGTCAGCCCTGTGGAGAGCCCAGCGGGGCAGGCGCCCAGAAGAATGACACTGGGGCAGTGACAAATAGATGGGAAAATGGTCACTACCACACAGGTCAGGGTGCACCCTCCAGTGGAGGGATGGGACAAGTCCGGGGCTGCAAAGAGAGAGATCGATGGCCGAGAACGAGCCATGGGCCACACTGAAATGCGTGGGAGCACCGGTGTTCAAGAGGCTAAGGTCGAGCTGAGCCAACAAATGCTCCACAGCCCGACCGCGGTCATCGGAGCCAGTCCCACCCCATAGAGGGTTGTGGGCATTGAAATCGCCCAGAAGCAGCAATGGTGGCGGGAGTTGAGCCAGCAGCGCAGCCAAGACATGTCGGGGGAGCTCCCCATCGGGAGGAATGTAAACAGAGCAAACAGTAATAGCCGGCGAGAGCTCAACCCTGGCAGCAACTGCCTCTAAAGGCGTCTGAAGGGGTACTGGCGAGCTACAGACAGAGTGGTGAACAAAGAGGCAAACCCCACCTGACGCTCGTTGACAGGCAGCATGGTTCTTATAGTATCCCCGATAACTGCGAAGGGCGGGGGTCCGCATTGCACGAAACCAAGTTTCCTGCAGAGCAATGCAGCGAACAGGGGAAACACTCAGAAGCATCCGGAGCTCAGGCAGGTGGCGGAAATAACCGCCGCAGTTCCACTGGAGAATGGAAGCAGGAAGGGACTGGGAGGGCGTGAATACGACTAAGAGGCAGATGGCGCCTCAGAGCCAACTGCCGCCACCGGAGGACAGTCAGCTGTGTCCATAGGAAAGGCCCCCAAGGGTTCCGTGAGGGCGAGATCCGCAGCAGAGGCGAGGATCTCCACCTCATCCCCGGAGCCAGGACTATGTACAGCAGGCGGTACTGTAACCGCCGGAACGTCCTTCTTCTTGGACACATTCCGTTCCTTCTTCTCGCGTCGGCCCTTAGGGTGAGAGGGCTGGGAGAGCTTCTCTGAAGGAGCGTCGGAGGCTGACTATGACGCATAAGCCCTACGACCAGCAGGTGGCGGAACCTTCAGCCACTGGCTGACATCTGGCTGGGTAGGAGAAGAAACGGAGGAAGGGAGAGCCCTGAGGGACCCCTTCCGCGAGAGAGGAACCAGCAGAGGCAACGCCGGTGGAGAAGGAGGGGGAGGGATCGAGCCCCCCCCGGTTGTGGAGCAGATGTCACTCCCGAAGTAAGCGTGGGGGGAGCGACAGAAGAGGGTTTGCCCCCAACTGCTAAGGGGGCAACAGAGGAAGGCTTGCCCCCAGACACGAGGGGGGCAGACAAAGATGCACGGCCCCGAGGGCCCACTGAAGGCGGCACAGAGGAGGCGACAACCGGCGCTCGCGTGGGCGACGATAACGTGGCTGCAGCATAAGATGCCCGAAGGAAAGCAGGATACAACCTTTCAAATTTCAGTTTTGCCTCTCGATAAGTAAGCCGGTCCAGGGTCTTAAATTCCATTATCTTCCGCTCCTTATGAAAAATGGGGCAATCCGGCGAGCATGGAGAGTGGTGCTCCCCACAGTTGACACATACGGGTGGAGGCGCACATGGAGAATCGGGATGAGAGGGGCGTCCGCAATCTCAACATGTGGCGCTGGATGGGCAATGGGAGGACATGTGCCCAAACTTCCAGCACTGGAAGCACCGCATCGGGGGAGGGACGTAGGGCTTGACGTCACAACGGTAAACCAGTACCTTGACCATCTCGGGCAAGACATCACCCTCGAAGGCCAAGATAAAGGCACCGGTGGCCACCCTGTTAGTTTTGGGTCCTCTATGTACATGATGGACAAAATGGACACCACGTCGTTCCAAGTCGGCTCTCAGCTCGTCATCGGACTGTAACAAGAGGTCACGATGGTAAATAATCCCCTGGACCATATTTAAGCTACTGTGGGGAGTGACGGTAACAGGGACGTCACCCAGCTTATCACACAAGAGCAACGCTCGTGACTGGGCTGGGGAGGACGTCTTGAGGAGGATGGACCCATTCCTCATTTTAGACAACCCCGCCACTTCCCCAAACTTATCCTCCAGGTGTTCCACAAAAAAACAGAGGCTTTGTCGTAAGAAAGGAGTCACCATCAGTCCTGCTGCAGACAAGGTATTTTGGTACGTAAGGCTCCCACTTGTCACTAGATCTACGTCCCTCCCATGGCGCAGCCAACGAGGGGAACGACTGAGGGTCATATTGCACAGCATCAAAGTCTACTCTGCCTCGCTTAGAGACGCTGGTGGCCGTGCGACCACCAGCTTGGTGTGATTTATTGCGCTTCATTGCGCCACATCCGCCCAGATGCCACCTACTCCGAATGAGGGCTCTCCCCAAGGGCGTCACCCAGCCAAAGCAATGGGTACCTGGCCGATATCCCGTTGCCCGGAGTCCCCGTGCCCCAGACAAGATGGGCAAATACTCCTTGGCATGCGTGGGGAGGAAACAGCTCTGGCATCTGTAGTGCGATCCCTGCGTGGTCAGGGGGCTACCACCAAGAGGGTACATGATGACCCCACCACAACGGACTGGCTACCGTGCTGGATTTTAGGTGTTTAAAGGGTCCACAGTTGTCGGGGTCGCTAAGAAGAGGATTGCGCACAAGACGAGAAGGAGGCAACCCAGAAGACGTTGGGTGTAAATCCCGGCACATGACAATAGGTAGCATTCAAGATGGTGGTGCATGATGGACCAATAGGAAAACACCATGTAAGGCGTCCTTCCCCAAATGGCACGCACTAACAACGGAAATTTGGAAAAATGGCGGTCAAACCCAAGAGGGGACCATCACATTAAGGCCGAAACGTTTGAGACTCCTTTTAGTTGCCTCTTACGACAGGCAGGAATACCGCGGGCCTATTCTAACCCCCGAACCCACAGGGGGAGCAGAGATAAGTCCCTGCAGTTGCACTATCTTCTGTTTCCTCGGTGGCTCAGATGGATACAGTATCAGCCAATTAAGCAGGAGATCCTGGGATTGGGTCCTGGTTTAGGCACACATGTTCACCTGTTGTCACTGATATTTATTAATGTCTGTAAGCAGCTAAAGGTCTGTATTTCATTGTAATTTCATGAAACTAGTGTGTCTCAAATCAGGTAAGCCTATGTTGTCTTAAGTTCCTTTAGAATTATTGTCATATGTTCTCGAGGTAACAGATTTTCCATTACTCGCATAGTTGATTAAGTTATTTTGTACCTCATGTGAGAATGGAGTTACTTGTGTGGTTCTGTGTTTCCCTGCTATGGAGTTTACTACCTTCCAGACTGCTCTGCATTAGTTGATAGACTTTTCAGTACATATATCATTGGCTTGTTCTTTGATACTTGCATTTTTGTCCATTATATATATATATATATATATATATATATATATATATATATATATATATATATATATTTCTGCTTCATTACAGGATCACCAGCTTTTGTCATTGTGTATCTATCATCTCTAGCTCAGTTCTACAGTCTTACAGGATTAATTAACCTTAAGAATCTTTCAGTAACACTATGTCATAATGTAGACAAGTTTTTCGGCCTCTTGTTGCATTAGCAATAGAAAAGTGTATGTTGAGATGTTCCACAAATCATGGTTAGGGGAAAGTGCACAAGGTGGAAGGGGAATGTCTGTATTTTGATAATTACTCAATTGCTTGTAAATGTGAAGATTTGCAAGTGCCACAACTAATCATGTCTGTGACATCACCCCTGCCAGGTACAACAATGTCTTTTTATAACAGTTACATACACCCACAGTTCCAGCTAAGCACTTCCAGTGTGTATAACAGAGACACCAATGCACACAAGAGTGAAACCCAAATAATAAGATGGTCAGTGGTAGGCCAACTGTGGCTAGATTTTATGAAAACCACAAGACTGGGTTAAAGTTGACGTCTCATGCTATTGAAAGAGGTGAGATGAGGGTTTAACGTCCAGTTGACAGTGAGGTCATTAGAGATAGGGCACACTCCCTGAATAATTCAAGGATGGGGATATCAGCCATGCCCTTTCAGAGGAAACATCCCGGCATTTGCTGGTGCGATTTAGGGAAGTTGCAGAAAAATCTGAATCAAGATGCCCAGATGCCGATTTGAACCATCATCCCCCTTAGTGCGAATCCAGTGTGTTAAGCACTGTGCCATCTCATTTGGTCTAAAACTGCTGACTGCCAAAACTAAATGTGAAGAGCCTAACAGTTAGTTGTAAAACTCAAACTGCTGCCTGTTTTTTGAAGTGTTTACAAGATGTAAGTTCATATTTTATTAATCAATGTCCAACAAGACAGTATCTTATCAAAACATCTAGCCTAATGAATGACTACTGAAAGTGTGTATTGCAATGCAAAACAACAAGTAGTTCAGAATGGTACACATATTAAACACTTTTAAAGGCCAAGCTATTAAAAGTTAAGTGGGAAAATTTTAGTGACTATGACAATGTTGAGAGTGCCTTTGATACGTTTATTGATCCTCTCACTAACTTACCTAATACCCACAAGCAACTGAAAGGGTCAAAACTGATTATACATTAAGCAAAGAGAATACACTACACACCTTATCTGAAAATACTGAGACACACAAAGACAAAAGCTGGTGATCCTGTAATGAAGCAGAAAAAAAAAATTACAGCACAAAAATGCAAGTATCAAAGAGAAGAGCCAATTATATATCTACTGAAAAGTCTATCAACTAGGTAATGCAAAGCAGCCCGGATGGTAGTAAATTCCATTGTAGGGAAACACAGAACCACACAAGTGACTCCATTCTCACATGAGGTACAAAATGACTTAATCAACTATTCAAGTAATGGACAGTCTGCTACCTCAAGAACATATGTCAATAATTCTAAACGTACCTCAGACAACATAGGCTTACCTGGTTTGAGACACACTAGTTTCATGAAATTACCTTTAGCTGCTTATAGATGTTGATAAATATCAATGGCAACAACTGAAAATGTGTACCCTGAACGGGACTCGAACCCAGGATCTCCTGCTTGCATGGCCCACGCTCTAGCCATCTAAGCCACCGAAGACACAGAAGATAGTGCAACTGCAGGGACTTATCACTGCCATGCTCCTCGTGATACCCATATTCCCAACTTACTGTCCACACACCACACTTTAAGTGCCCCTGCCCACTATGCTCATTACTAACGGCAGTCAATCTACCGATTCCCGTAAGAGTTCAGGCAATGTGACAGCATCCGCACTGGAGAAGATCACTGGCCGGTAAGCCTTATCTATATGAAGATGGTATCTGTTCTTTTGGTCACGTCCAAAATAACAGATACCATCTTCTTACACTAGTTTCAGTTGGACTCTGAATAGTTGCCAGATTGTATACGACATTTCATCCACATTAGGGAATTCAAGTAATGAAAGTATCTATTGAAACTTCCTGGCAGATTGAAACTGTGTGCCGGAGCAAGACTCGATCTCGGGACCTTTGCCTTTTGTGGGCAAGTGCTCTACCATCTGAGCTACCCAAGCACAACTCATGCCCCATTCTGTCAGCTTTACTTCTGCTAGTACCTCGTCTCCTACCTCATTCTGGAAAGTATGTATTGCTTCTCAAATTACATGCTGACACATATAATTGATATTATAGTACCTCCTCTGACTTATCTTATAAACTGTGTGTTTCAAGCTGGAAAATTCCCTGATGTCTTGAATCCACAGTTGGTCCAATTTGTAAGAAGGGAGATAAAAGCAATCGTGACAATTATAGAGAAATATCCATCATTGCCATAACATCTAAGATCAAAGAACACTGCATGAAAGAGCAACTTTGGAGCTACTCAGAGAACAATAAAGTGATCTTTTCGCCACTATATGGCCTTGAGCATAGTTTATCTAATGTCAGACCTGTGTAATCTATTTGACATTTTATCACATATCTTAATATCTAAATTTGGACAATACTGCATCAAGGACAATGAACATTAATCAAATCTAATTTATTAGACATGAAACAAGTCATCACAAAAAATAATTATACTTCAAATGCCATACTTGTTTGTACAGTTCTGTCCCAGGCCCATTTCTTTGCCTAATATACAGGAATGATGTACCAAGCTCTTTGCCCCACAGGTCTATAATGTATGCAGATGATATCCTCCACCTAATGGCCAATCCCAATACAGATGAACGAAAAAGGAAAACAATGACAATGTTTGATCTCTGCGCAGTGGCCATGCAAAAGTAAACTAATATTAAATAAAAGCAAAACAAACTATATACTTCTTCCTGTGCAAACTAAGTAAATGGTAAAGGGTGTGATCTAGAAGATTATTGGGAATTTGTCCAGACCCACAACTGTCGGTAATGGACAGCTTCAGACTTCATACTGCGCTTTGTTCCACTCTCACTTAAGTTATGGAAATATCCTATGGGGCAACTCTTCTGGTGTGAAAATGTTTTGGGCAAAAAAAGTAATTAAAATTACAGGCATTCCAAAGAGAAAATTACAGGCATTCCAAAGAGTGTCTCATTCTGGCCATGTTTCAAAGCACTAAACATACTATCAGTACCTTGTATCTATCGTAAACCTTAACTGCACACAATGAAAAAGCAGTCAGAGACTAACTTTCAGAAACATTGCTCAATTGCCTACTATGAAAACTACCTGGAGCAGACAGTAAGGAGCCCCACTTGTGATGGAAATATATTGGTTCTGATGGCAACAAATAGACCTGACCTCTTCCAGGCATCTGTAACGACCCATACCAGTGTTGGGCTGGTGCCTTTGTGCAGCATTATCAGCCACAGCTGAACCGCTCTGTCAGGAGCGTAAATATGGAGTTTGATCAGTTGTGTAGGGCGGCCACTCTGTCAGACAATGGATTGGTTCCTGTCGAGGCTATTGATAGGGAGGATTTCACAAGGCATGGCCTACAACTCAATAGGAAATGGAAGGATAAACTGGCAATGTTGTTAGTGAAATCCATAAGGGGGGACACTGGTATTCATGGATGTACCTCTTTATTAGACTGATATCAGTGTCCAATGAGAAGTTCAGGTAGGCAGGTGCTAAAGAGGTCCAAAACTCACAAGAGTAAAGTAAATAATAATGTTACCATATTTAACTAAAATATTGGTGGATTACAGAAAAAAGTAGATTCCCACAAAAGTAAAATAAAAAGCAATGTTACCATTTTTCACCAAAATATTCCGGGACTGGTGAATAAAGTAGATGAGCTCCTGGTTTGTTTAGATGACATTGAATCTGATAATGTAATAGATATACTATGCCTGTCTGAGCATCACATTGTGTCTGATATGGAAAAGGTAAATATCAGTGGTTATAAACTAGCTGCACATATGAGTAGAGAGAATAAGGTGAGAGGAGGAGTTGCTATATATGTCAAAAGTTATCACTGTGTTAAAAGCTTAGATACAAAAAAGTTTTGTCTGGAGCAACATATAGAAGCATGTGCCTGTCAACTTAAACTGAAGTAAGGCTCTTTTATAATTGTAACAGTATATAGGTCCCCTTCAGGAAACTTTCATTTATTCCTGGAAAACTTGGATGCCTTGTTGTGCTCTCTGTCATACAGGGGAAAGCCAATTATTATTTGTGGGGATTTCAATGTTGGTTCACTGAAAGAGAGTAATAGGAAGAATGACCTGGAAGTCTTGTTTGGTTCTTTCAATTTGACGTCTGTCATTGATTTTCCTACTCGGGTAGTAAAGGACAGCAGCACATTGACAGATAACACTTTTATAAACCAAGATAAGTTTAAAAACATAAATTCTTGTCCTGTTGAGAATGGCCTTTCTGATCATGGGGCTCAGCTAGTTACAGTATATGACATAGCTCCATTCAGTAATTCAAAACTACCCTCCAAATTGCATTCAATTAATGACTCAACAATTAGAAATTTCAGGGAAGATCTTCAGCAGTTATATTGGGATGAGGTGTACAAGGGACCCGACACTAATTTAAAATAACAAAATCAAAACAATTTGGAATATTATTACAAGGGAGACAGGGCAACAAAGAGTACAGGATGACGGCATTACCATCAAAGCGAATGGAAACTTGACAAACAACAAGCCAGAAGCTGAAAACCTTTTGAATAATCATTTTTTAAATGTTGTAGAGAAAACAGGATCTACATGTTCATTAGAAGAAGCAAGGCAGTTAATGGAAGAGGCCTTACCCACACAATTTGATAGAATTGAAATTCCACCTACCTCTCCTTCTGAAATTAGGAAGATAATAAACTCTCTCAAGAATAAAAGCTAACATGGAACAGATAGCATTTCCAGCAGGATAATAAAAGTTTGTTCCCAAGAGATAAGTGGGATTCTTAGCCACATATGTAATAACTCTCTGAAGCAGGGTATTTTCCCAGATAGACTGAAGCATGCCATTGTCAAACCACTACATAAAAAAGGGGTATGTTTTATGTCAACAACTACCGCCCAATCTCTCTTCTGACTGTCTTATCCAAATTTATTGAAAAAGTTATGTATTGTACAGTAGCTTCACACCTTTGTTAAAATAAAGTTTTAACAAAATGGCAGTTTGGTTTTCAGAAAGGTTTTTCAATGGCAAATGCTATATATACTTTCACTAATGAAATATTAAATGCTATGAGTAACCGGAAGATACCCATTGGGATGTTTTGTGACCTCTCAAATGCTTTTGTTTGTGTAAATCATGGAATACTTCTAGGTAAGTTCAAGTAATGTGGTATAAATGGGACAGTAATCAAATGGTTTAAATCATACCTAACTGGAAGAGTGCAGAAAGTTGAATTAAGCAGTTCACATAATATGCAAAAAACTGGTGATTTCTCAAACTGGGGAACAATCAAGAATGGGGTGCTGCAAGGTTCAGTCTTGGGTCCTTTGCTGTTCTTAATATATATTAATGACTTGCCATTCTATATTCATGGAGATGCAAAGCTGGTACTATTTGCCGGTGATACAAGTATAGCTATCACACCCATCAGACAAGAATTGACTAATGAAACTGTAAACAATGTTTTTCAGAAAATCATTAAGTGGTTCTCTGCAAATGAGCTCTCATTAAACTTTGACAAAACACAGTATATACAGTTCCACACAGTAAATGGAATGACACCATTAATAAATGTGGACTTCAATCAGAAATCGGGAGCTAAGGTAGAATATTCAAAATTTCTATGTGTATGCATTGATGAGGGGTTGAACTGGAAAAACATCTGCTGAAGATCTGCTGAAATATCTGAGTTCAGCTACTTATGCTATTAGTGTCATTTCAACTTTTGGTGATATACATCTCAGTAAATTAGCTTACCACGCCTATTTTCATTCTCTGCTTTTGTATGACATCATATTCTGTGGTAACTCATCATTGAGTAAAAGAGTGTTCATTGCATAAAAACATGTAATCAGAATAATTGCTGGAGATCATCCAAGATCTTCCTGCAGACACTTATTTAAAGAGCTAGGGATGTTCACTGTAGCATCACAATATTCACTTATGAAACTTGTTATTAACAGCCCAAAAGAATTCAAAAGTAATAGCGGTGTACATGGCTACAACACTAGGAGAAAGGATAATCTTCACAACTCAAGGTTAAATCTAAGTTTGGCTCAGAAGGGGGTAAATTATGCTGCCACAGAAGTCTTTGGTCAGTTACCTAATAGCATCAGAAGTCTGACAGATAGCCATGTAACATTTAAAAGGGCATTAAAAGAATTTCTGAACAGCAACTTCTTCTACTCATTAGATGAATTTTTGAATATAGTAAGTGGGTAAGGGGGGAAAAAAGCTTCTGGTGTGCAGCACATAGTGTATTGTGAGTGTTTACCAGTGTGCTACATTTCACATTTTATGATGATGACCTGCAGTCAATCAAAATAAAATAAAATGTTGTGTGTAACAGTCACTTCAAGATCTCCTTTGAAGATTGTGTGCAAACATGAAAACAATTATTGGTTTGTACTACTGCAGTGCCATCTGGTGAGCTTACAGTGTAGTGTTGTGTTTACTTGACACTGTAGTCTGACTTCAGCTGTGTTATGAACATGAGTCCCCCTCATGAACCATGGACCTTGCCGTTGGTGGGGTGGCTTGCGTGCCTCAGTGATACAGATAGCCGTACTGTAGGTGCAACCACAATAGAGGGGTATCTGTTGAGAGGCCAGACAAATGTGTGGTTCCTGAAGAGGGGCAGCAGCCTTTTCACTAGTTGCAGGGGCAACAGTCTGGATGATTGACTGATCTGGCCTTTTAATATTAACCAAAACAGCCTTGCTGTGCTGGTACTGCGAATGGCTGAAAGCAAGGGGAAACTACAGCCGTAATTTTTGCCAAGGGCATGCAGCTTTACTGTATGGATAAATGATGATGGCATCCTCTTGGGTAAAATATTCTGGAGGTAAAATAGTCCCCTATTCGGGTCTCCGGGTGGGGACTACTCAAGAATTTTGGTCAAGTGAATACAGGGTTATAATACAAAA
The DNA here is from genome assembly GCF_023898315.1 of Schistocerca nitens. Lineage (NCBI taxonomy): Eukaryota > Metazoa > Arthropoda > Insecta > Orthoptera > Acrididae > Schistocerca > Schistocerca nitens. The sequence continues at coordinate 322,961,797 of NC_064616.1, forward strand.
TCAAATAGTGGTAATGCAGGAGTAGGTTTAATAATGAATAAAAAATAGGAGTATGGGTAAGCTACTACAAACAGCATAGTGAACGAATTATTGTGGCCAAGATAGACACGAAGCCCACTCTTACCACAGTAGTACAAGTTTATTTGCCAACTAGGTATGCAGATGGTGAAGAAATTGATGAAATGTATGATGAGATAAAAGAAATTATTCAGATAGTGAAAGGAGACGAAAATTTAATAGTCATGGGTGACTGGAATTCGTCAGTAGGAAAAGGGAGAGAAGGAAACATAGTAGGTGAATATGGATTGGGGGGAAAAATGAAAGAGGAAGCCGTCTGGTAGAATTTTGCACAGAGCATAACTTAATCATAGCTAACACTTGGTTCAAGAATCATAAAAGAAGGTTGTATAATGGAAGAATCCTGGAGATACTAGAAGGTATCAGACAGATTATATAATGGTAAGACAGAGATCAGGAACCAGGTTTTAACTTGGAAGACATTTCCAGGGGCAGATGTGGACTCTGACCACAATCTATTGGTTATGAACTGTAGATTAAAACTGAAGAAACAGCAAAAAGGTGGGAATTTAAAGAGATGGGACCTGGGCAAACCGACTAAACCAGAGGTTGTACAGAGTTTCAGGGAGAGGATAAGGGAACAATTGTCACGAATGGGGGAAAGAAATACAGTAGAACAAGAATGGACAGCTCTGAGAGATGAAGTAGTGAAGGCAGCAGAGATCAAGTAGATAAAAAGACAAGGGCTAGTAGAAATCCTTGGGTAACAGAAGAAATATTGAATTTAATTGATGAAAGGAGAAAATATAAAAATGCAGTAAATGAAGCAGGCAAAGAGGAATACAAACGTCTCAAAAATGAGATTGACAGGAAGTGCAAAATGGCTAAGGAGGAATGGCTAGAGGACAAATGTAAGGCTGTAGAGGCTTATCTCACTAGGGGTAAGATAGATACTGCCTACAGGAAAATTAAAGAGACCTTTGGAGTAAAGAGAACCACTTGTATGACTATCAAGAGCTCAGGTCGAAACCCAGTTCTAAGTAAAGAAGGGAAAGCAGAAAGGTGGAAGGAGTATATAGAGGGTCCATACAAGGGCGATATACTTGGGGACAATATTATGGAAATGGACGAGGATATAGATGAAGATGAAATGGGAGATACGATACTGCGTGAAGAGTTTGACAGAGCACTGAAAGACCTGAATCGAAACAAGGCACCGGGAGTAAACAACATTCCATTAGAACTACTGACGGCCTTGGGAGATCCAGTCCTGACAAAACTCTACCATCTGGTGAGCAAGATGTATGAGACAGGTGAAATACCTTCAGACTTCAAGAAGAAAATAATATTTCCAATCCCAAAGAAAGCAGGTGTTGACAGATGTGAAAATTACCGAACTATCAGTTTAATAAGTCACAGCTGCAAAATACTAACGCAAATTTTTTACAGATGAATGGAAAAACTGGTAGAAGCCGACCTTGGGAAGATCAGTTTGGATTCCGTAGAAACATTGGAACATGTGCGGCAATACTGACTCTACGACTTGCCTTAGAAGAAAGATTAAGGAAAGGCAAACCTATGTTTCTAGCATTTGTAGACTTAGAGAAAGCTTTTGACAATGATGCCGGGAATACTCTCTTTCAAATTCCAAAGGTGGCATGAATAAAATACAGGGAGTGAAAGGCTATATATAATTTGACCAGAAACAAAATGGCAATTATAAGAGTCTAGGGGCACGAAAGAGAAGCAGTAGTTAAGAAGAGAGTGAGACAGGGTTGTAGCCTCTCCCAGATGCTATTCAATCTGTATATTGAGCAAGCAGTAAAGGAAACAAAAGAAAATTTCGGAGTAGGTATTAAAATCCATGGAGAAGAAATAAAAACTTTGAGGTTCGCCGATGACATTGTAATTCTGTCAGAGACAGCAAAGGACTTGGAAGAGCAGTTGAATGGAATGGACAGTGTCTTGAAAGGAGGATATAAGATGAACATCAACAAAAGCAAAATGAGGATCATGGAATGTAGTTGAATTATGTCGGGTGACGCTGAGGGAATTAGATTAGGAAATGAAATACTTAAAGTAGTAGTGGAGTTTTGTTATTTAGGGAGTAAAATAACTGACAATGGTCGAAGTAGAGAGGATGTAAAATGTAGACTGGCAATGGCAAGGAAATCGTTTCTGAAGAAGAGAAATTTATTAACGTCGAGTATAGATTTAAGTGTCAGGAAGTCGTTTCTGAAAGTATTTGTATGGAGTTTAGCCATGTATGGAAGTGAAACATGGACGATAAACAGTTTGGACCAGAAGAGAACAGAAGCTTTTGAAATGTGGTGCTACAGAAGAATGCTGAAGATTAAATGGGTAGACATATAACAAATGAGGAGGTATTGAGTAGAATTGGGGAGAAGAGGAGTTTGTGGCACAACTTGACAAGAAGAAGGGACCGGTTGGTATGACATGTTCTGAGGCATCAAGGGATGAATACACTAAGCAGATTCAGAGGGATGTAAGTTGCAGTAAGTACTGGGAGATGAAGCAGCTTGCACAGGATAGAGCTGCATGGAGAGCTGCTTCAAACCAGTCTCAGGACTGAAGACCACAACAAGAACAACAACATGACTATTTTCAGTCGGCATACTAATACGGTGTTTAGTATACACAGTTATTTTACTTATGACAGGCCGACATCCATTGCGTTGCACAACCTTTAGCCATTCATTTATGATATTACACAGCACAAAGCTGTCCTTTCCCCTTTCCTGCTCCCACCTTTTCCCCCACACCCCATCTCCTGACACTGCACCAGGCTGCAATCTAGTATCTGCATACCTCCCTCACCAGAAAGTGCTCTTCTCTCCACCTCACTTGTACACTGCTATCCTTCCCCCTTCCCCTACACACTTCAGGTTGCTATTCATGAGACAGTTGCATTTCAGGCAGAGCTGCTGCTGTTAACGATCATTTGCGTATGAGGTGTGCTTTCTTGTGTGTATGTTTTCTTTGCTGAAGAAGCCTTTAGCTGATAGCTATGATGTGCAACAATTTTTCATTGTATCTGTGAGCAACTCAATGCGTCATTTTTATGATGAGCAGTAATCTGTATTAGTGATAGTATTATCACTAGCTGAGTGTTTCCAAGTCGCTCTTGTTGGTTCCATTACAGTTGTATATATATGTTGTACTGTATTAACAGTTCCTCACATTTTTGCTTTCTTTGTCTCTCTCTTCCCATGTCAATATTAAAATCACCACATATTACACACTCTTTGATTTAGTTATTTCTAGGAAAATGCACATGTTTTTGGGGAAAGTGTTAATTTTTCCGCTTAGTGATCAGTATGTACAGAATACTCTTAACTCATTGTGCACTGTACCTGTAATCTCTAAATCTTTTTCTTTGCTTTCGGGTATAATTTGCATGTATCATCCATCTACTATTATAATTAATGGCTGTTTTAACAAATATTGCCACTTTTCCATCCCTATATTCTGAACTGCAAAAACAGTTTGCTGGAACAGAATCTTTTATGCTAAAACTGCATATTTCATTCTCTTTTAATCCATGTTCATTTATAAACAATAGGTCTGGGCATGTTTCATTTGTAAGTACTTCTAATTCTTTAATCTTCATGTGCTGTACATTTTGATGCAGAATTCTGAGCTTAAATTCTTTTTTCTTAATAATAAAGGCGTGAGAATAAAAACCGCCATAACTGTAGGCAGTGGTTCAAAGCATGATTCAATTTAAAATGCTACATACTTAATGTCATTGAAATTATTGACAATACAGTAACTTGTCAGGAAGCATGGGCTTCTATGAGTATAAGAGCAGCAAAGTAGTGCCCAACAAATACTGAAAATGTGTGTAATTTATAGACATACTTTTAAATAGTACCAGAAAATACCTGTCAACTGTATTGCCATCATGTCATATTCCATACCAAGATAACCTGATTAAGGAAAAGCTTGCTTTAATACTACTGCACAATTGTAACACGGCAAAAGACCTTGTATTGAGAAATTAGTGTTCTTTATATGTGATGTACTTCAAAGTTACAAAAGAATCAGAAACCTTCCCTATAATTTATTTGAAATCATGGAAATTGTCTAATTTAGCTTGTACAAAAAATACACAAAATTAATTTTTAAGGTTTACAAACTATCCCTAACAATTTAAAAATGGATAAACGATGTTCACAGCATTTTGTTTCTCCATATGTAAAAAAAAAAAATTGTCCGTTTAGTGACCTTTACACAGTAAATAAATCAGGCCAGAGAAAATTAAATTAACTTTTCTTTATTTGTCTCTCAACTTTACCCAATATTATCTTAATATCAAAACACACTGCTGAAAAAAAATGCAACACCCTCAATGACTGTGTTTCAGTGGCACCAGGATTTAATATGTGCATATTAAGGGATTTTTGTGTTAGCAATTCATGTGGCACCCAGGAGGCCCATCTGTACACCCTCTACTTTGACTCTGCAGGCAGTAACTGTGTTGACTTTAGAGGTGAGCAGCATTTTCAACATTCATTCTAGGATATAAACACGGCCTACCCATAAGTACATACTCCTGCTTGGACAGCTTCAGCCATTTAGAAAGGGGACACATGTTGCACTTGTTTGGTCATCAGGGATTTCTGGGAAATGTCTGCTGGCAGCTGGTGTAAGAACATTTGTGTATCTGGCTAGGCTATCACTGATACTGTGGCACTGCCAATCATAGCTAGTCATGCAAGAGTTAATTGAAGAATGGATCTCTGTTGCCTTCAGTGATGAGAGTAGGTTCTGTGAGTGATGAACATACCCACTCTAACACTCTTTTTACCAGGTTCTAGCTAAAAATACTTGAGTAACATAATCATAGATTATAAGTCTTGGCTTAGGACGGTGAAATACTTGGCGTGTGTACTTATCTCTTGTTGGTTTTGACGAGTTTTCTCCAGCAATTCAGTGTTAATTGGGGTGCATAATATTAATTGCTTCACTGCAGAAATCCCAGGAATCAATATAACTTACATCACTCTGCACTCTACCAGTATTATTTCGATGTAGCAAAATAATAAATTTCTCAACACCTTCAATACCATAACTAGGCACATTGGTCCCAGTCACCTTACTATATTTTGAGACCTTAACACTGATGCATAGTCCAACAACATAACTAACACGAAACTTGTAGATGTATTATGTTCATACAATCTTAGAAATATAGTTAACGTGGATCAAAAACTGCTCAAGACACTGTTAAGTATAGTAACATAGACCTTCATTACTCAGACAACCTTGCACAACAGATAGAATATAGACAAAACAGCTACTAAAATAATACCAAAAACTTTTGAAAACAGACGAGTTATGAGCAATAGTAACATCAACTCTCAGAAAATTAAACTAGCTGAGGAGAAATGGGATAGAATCTGCATTGTGGAACGATCAGATGACAAATGGGACGGGATTTATAACATCCTATTCAGACACTTTGATTCCTGTTCTCCCATTAAAGAAATGCAGACAGGGCCAATACACAGTGAAAGTGCAATAAATAATAAACTCAGACTGTCAGGCGAGTCTTGTTAAAATCAGGCAAAATATTCATAACCTAGTTGTCCTGTGAAAATCAACTAGGCTGGACGTTTTCAAACAAAAATGTATACCTTTAAAGGAGAACTTTCAAAACAGAGAAAATAAGCCTACAGTAATGAAATCCCACAACCTACAAATATAAGCGAGGCGTCCTGGAAACTAATCAATAAGTATCAATAAACCTCCACAACTATGAGTGGCAAATCTATATCCATTATAGAGGATGGCTATAACTGCTTCCCTTTTTATAAAAGAACCGAAAGCATTATGTAACTCTTTTAATAAACATTTCGTATCACCAATAGGAAATCCAACACATACTATAGAATTGTACCAAGATATACCGAATCACACTCAAGCAGTCAGTTTTGAATTTGATGAGGTTAAAGAAAATGATATAAGGAGGATAATCCTTACACTGAAGAACAAATACTCGGCTGGATGGGATGGTGTGTCGAGTGTAGTAGATAAAAAAATGCATAAAAGAAATACTTAAACCACTAACGTACTTCATAAACTGTAGTATTAGAGAAAGCACTTATCCTATTAATATAAAAATAAGCAGTGTAAATAAATAAACTTACCCACTTTCTGGTATTTATTACTGTAGCTTAGCCAGAAGTAACCCGCCGACCTCAACATCCATAGTCGCTCCGCTGCCCAGTTACGGCGGTGGCATCGGTTCCTCTCCACCCTTCAAGGCGACCTCATCCCCATCCCCCAGCACACCCGCCCCGAATCCAATTCCACTCCCGATGTTATTCTCTCCTCCCCCAACCTCCTTGGTCGCATTACGGTGGATGTCCTGGAGCCTATTGGTAGTGACCATCTCCCTGTCCTCCTCACCGTTTCAGACGGTCGTCGCCCCCGCCCCGACCCTCGTCATGACCCTCCCCCCAAGTACATCCATGACTATTCCCGTGCCAACTGGAATGCCTACCGGGATACCCTCTCCACTCAGGTCGACAGCCACCCTCTCGCCTACCGCCGTCCCGATGATGTCTCCCATGCCGCCTCCTTTCTCCAGCAGACCTTGTCTGAGGCCGTGGAGGCCCACGTCCCTACTGTTGCCATCCACCCCCACCGTCCTACCTTGCCGCCACAGGCCGTCCTCCTCCTCCGTGAATCCCGTCGTCTCTACCGTGCCTTCCTCCGCACGCGTGACCCGGACACCCTACGACGCCACCGGCAACTACAGCGACACATTCGAAATTTGCTCGCGGCTAAGAAACGCCGGGACTGGCGACAGACATGCACCCGTTTAAATACTACCCTCCCTATAAACTCGTCCAAGTTCTGGACCGCCTTCCGTCGCCTTACCGGAACTAAGCCCTCCCCCTACTATCCTCTTCTCCACGATGACCACCCCTTCCCTGACGCCCTTAGTAAGGCCAACCACTTTGCCTCCTATCTGTCCGATGTGTTTTCCATCCCTGATGATCCTCGGTTCGATTACTCCCTCTTCCCAGATATCCGCGATCGAACTGACACCTCTGTCCCTCCCCTCGCTCCTGGTTTCCAGTACTTGGACAACATTCCACACACAGAACTTAATGCCCCCATCACTACACAGGATCTCATTGCTACACTCCGCACTAAACGCAACACCGCTCCTGGTCACGATCGTGTCACCTACCGTCACCTTCGTGAAGCTCCTGTCTCTTTCCTCTCCACCCTGGCCAGGCTCTACAATGTAGTCCTGTCCACTGGTTACTACCCCGACCTGTGGAAAACCTCTCGTATCCTCATGTTCCTCAAACCTGGCAAACCGCCGTCCGCCGTCTCCTCCTACCGTCCCATCAGCCTTACCTCGGTCTTCAGCAAGGTCCTGGAATCTATCCTCACCCGCCGCATCCACCAGCATCTCCGCCAGCACCGCCTCCTCCCCGTTACCCAGTGTGGCTTTCGGCCGTCCTTCTCTTCCGACGATCTTCTCCTTCACCTCACTCATCTCCTTTCCGAACAGCTCAATTCCCGTCGCTCCGCAATCTTCCTCTCTCTTGACCTCGAACGCGCATATGACCGCGTATGGCATTCCGGTCTCCTCTTCAAGCTCCAAACCTTCGCCCTTCCCATTAACTACGTTCGTCTGATCGGTTCCTTTCTCTCCCGCCGTCCTTCCCATGTCACCATCCATAACGCAGATTCCTACACCTTTTTCCCCTCTGCCGGTGTGCCCCAAGGCTCCGTCCTCTCCCCCCTTCTGTACCTCTTGTACACGGCGGACATGCCGCCGCCGTCACCCCCCGTCCACCTTCTCCAGTTTGCCGATGACACCGCCTTCCTTGCCCTTGCCCCCACCCTGCAACGCTCCCAACACCTTCTCCAATCCCATCTTGACCGGTTCACCGCTTGGTGCAACCAGTGGTTGCTCAAGGTCAATCCTTCCAAAACCCAGGCGATCATTGTAGGCAAAACCACCCCTTCCTTCCGCCTCCTTGATTTCTATCTCACCGTTTATGGCCGTCCCATCGCTCTCACCCCCACCCTTAAGTACCTTGGCGTCACCCTCGACCGTCGCCTCTCCTGGACTCCCCATCTCCAGACAATCCAAGCCAAGGCACGTTCCCGACTCCGTCTCCTCAAGCTCCTTTCCGGCCGTACGTGGGGTCTGGACCCCTCCACCATCCTCCACACCTATAAGTCCCTCATCCGCCCTATCCTCTGCTACGCCCATCCAGCCTGGATCTCCGCCCCCCCTTCCTTTTATAAATCCCTCCAAATCCTTGAACGCCATGCTCTCCGCCTTGCCTATCGCATCCGTCTCCCCTCCCCCACGCGGATCCTGTATGATCTTATCCCCTTCCCCCACCTCCTCCTCTTCCTCGAACGGATACGAATCCTCTACACCTCCCGTAAACTCGATCCTCCTCACCCGCTCGTCTCCCCGATCCTCTCCCACCCCCGCCCGCTGCCGCGCCTATACTCCCATATCCCACCCGGTCTCCATCTCTCCACCCTCCTTACCCTCTCCCAAGGTGGCTTCCGCCAGCTCCCCCTCCCTGATGATGTCCTCCTTCCCTGCATCTACCCCTCCTATCAACTTTGATCCACCCCACCGCCTCCTGTGTCCTATCCTTTAGGCACCCTCCCTCCCTCCCTTCCCTTCCCTTCTCTTTCCTTTCCCCCTTCCCTCCTCCCCTCTCCCCCGGGCTTCCCCTCCCCCTTCCTCCCTCCTCCTCTCTCCTTTGCCCATGGCATCTCTGCTCTCCCCTCTCCCATTCCCCTTCCCCTTCCTCCTCCTCCACCTCCTCTCTTGGCAGGTCCCCGGACTCGTACACGCTCAGTGAACATTCGCGCGCCGGAGATCATCGCCGTCAGTGTTTCGTGTGTGTGCCTTCGTTTGTGTGTAGTGTTGTTCGCCGTCACGCCACCACCGTTCACGTGCCGTCGCCATCATCATCCGTGTTCTGTGCATCGTGTCGCCCAGTGTTAGTGATGTTTCTCGTCCAGCGTGAACGGCTCCATGTTTTTTCGATTTTTAGTGTCTACCTTTTTTGACCACCATTTATACTGTCTGCTCTGTGCCACCTTTCTGTACTACTTGTTGCCAAACTCAAGGCTGAAGAGCGGCGTATTGTGCTGCTGCCAGCCCGCCTTTGTATAAGGTGTTAAAATAACAATAAAGGAAAAAAAAAAAAAAACCAGAAGTAACAACTAGACGAACTTGCAGGTACCTTATATCTCACTGTAGCTGACTTAACTATCTTCAGAGATTCAGCAATTGTTTAGATAATTAAGATAATTCTCATTTATTGTTCTGTCTCATATATGTACAGCTGAGATGAACAACAAATGAGAATTATCTCCCTTATATTATATCTGATTATCTGCTGTGGTATCTCTGGATAGGTGAACTGTGTCATTTACCGGTGTGATGTGTGGCTTATGAGCATCTGCTCGAACATGAGATCCAAGTTATCTCAATTCCCTCGTACCTGTCAAAATACTTGCAGTGGATCCTGATGCAGTTTTGAATTTGTGTGTGACGGTCTGGATAGATGTCTGCCTATTACACGTCATGACCATCTTAAACTGTTGGCGGTCTCTATCAGTCAACAGATGAGGTCAGCCTGTACGCTTTTGTTCTGTAAGTGTCCCTTCACGTTCCCATTTCACTATCACATCGGAAACAGTGGACCTAGGAATGTTTAGGAGTGTGGAAATCTCGCATGCAGATGTAGGACACAAGTGACACCCAATCAACTGACCACGTTCGAAGGTTGTGAGTTCTGCAGGGCGCGCAATTCTGCTCTATTATGATGTCTAATGTCTACTGAGGTCGCAGGTCGCTGATATGGAGTACCTGGCAGCAGGTGGCAGCACAATGCACCTACTATGAAAAACGTGTTTTTTTTTTTTTTGGGGAGGGGTGTGGGAGTAGGGGGAGGGTGCCCGGATAATTTTATCACAAGTGTATTTGCAAATACTTTTCCACAGTTTTTACATGATATAAGAAAGTTAAGCTTGTACACAGAGATAATTTCGTCTCAACAAAATAGTAAGTAGTATACGTTACATTTATGTTTCCTTTGGCTTTAATTTTGAATTAATGGAATAAGTGTGAAAACACTATTGGAGTCTTCACACTGTCTTCACCAACAGAAAGTTTAGTTTCTGTGCTTGTGAATGAAGTGAAGTGAGAGATTGTTTGTTGCCTATATACTACAAATAAATGGCATGTACACATGGCAAAACGCACTTCAAAATGAGAATCCTTTCCGATGGGCAAAATAAAAAAAAAAAGTTTTGACTGGTAAAATTTATTTATAAATAGAGACCTGATTATATGCATTATAAAAACTTATGCATTAAAATGCTTAAAATGCATGAAAAGTGTAGAAAATATGCAAAATCAAATAATAAAAAAACATGGGAGTTACTGCGTGTATAATATCTCTAAGTCGAACCTGTGCATATCAGTTACCGGTACTTGGAGGAGCGCCGGCCACGCGAAAGGTACGTACATTTAAAACGCTGATAACATTTTCTGAATTCTTTCTGGTAGAAAAAAAAAAAGGTTCAAGTGGCTCTGAGCACTAAAGCACATAACTTTTGACGTCATTAGTCCCCTAGAACTTAGAACTACATAAACCTAACTAACCTAAGGACATCACACACATCCATGTCCGAGGCAGGATTCGAACCTGCGACTGTAGCGGTCTCGCGGTTCCAGACTGTAGCGCCTACAACCGCTCGGCTACCCCGGCCGGCCTTTCGGGTAGAGATTAGGAAGGAGGCCTTTCTGGGATTATTTCCTAAAAATTTGCAAAATGGGGACGCAAAGCTTGTTTCAAGAATTGTTCCTTCTTTGCTATTGTTTTCGGTATCAAGCAGATGCGATGCAAATGAGTCGCAGAGAAACAATCGATATGTACAGGACCAACTTCGAGATATATCGCTCGCTGAGGGGCACACTTAAGAACTCCATAATATTTTATTAAAAAAAACAGATCACGTTTTTTTTGGAACACATTTACTTTTAATTAATACTATTGGACCAAAGCATCATTTACAACGATTTTAACATTTTTCTACTGTTTTAAACATAAACATCCAAGTGCTGTTCCAAATGTTCGATAGAAAGTTTGTGTCTTCGATCACTCAAAACATTTTTATAAGCAGAAAACGACCGTTCTATATCAACTGAGGTAACTGGGCAGTAATTGGATTTGGGTGCTGGGTGGGCACTTACTGTTTCTGGTAAAAGTTAGCTCGACCCGTTAATAAAACTATCAATTTGGCACAAGGGTTCAAAGCCTGCGTTATTGTTTAAAATGTTTTCAAACTATTCTGTAAGTTTTCTTGGGAATACCTGAGCCAATGAGGATGTCACTAGAATAATTTTATTCATTAACTGAATAGATGCATTCAGCGCCAAACCTTGAGTTGCAAGCCTTTCTATACTTGCCAGTGCATGGTTAAGATGAATGCTAATCACAGCAATGTCTTTTTTAATACCAGAATCATTTAAAGCTCCTTTGCACTGGCAAACTGCCCAAGCCTCTGCAGTATTGAAGTCGTTTACTACCCCTCTAATGGGCTCCATATGTTCTTTATAAAACAACACAGCTTCGACCCACGTACCCCAATGAGTTACCACTGGTTTGGGGGGCAAATGCACATTTGGTAGTTTTCCCTTGTAGGTATTTATGCGAGGAGTGTTTAGAACATTTTCTTTGTGGATGAAATCAGTTTATTTACATTCACAAACATGGAACGTACTTCCTCAGCAAGGCGATATACTCCATGAGCAAAGCACATCACATGTATCAAATTGGGATAAAATACTCGGAAGTCTTTTCCTGCGTCGATCATATATGGAGCAGCATCAGAAGTAAACACATACTCCCTTTAATCTGCAGAATATTCTGGTAATATTTCTCTAATATCCTCATTCACAAATCTGGCTATCGTAGAAACATTTACTTTTCCAAGTTCTCTGTAGACCACTAAATAGGAAGAAGAAGGTTCTTCTTTTAAAGCACCAGCAATTACATTTGCAGATAACGGCCACAATTGTCTGTAGTTTCGTCAACTAAAATCCAGATAACGCTGTCCTTGAGCTCATTGCGTATTTCTTGCAGAACATTTACGTAAATAGTCGGTATGTAATTTCTGCACAATGTTGATTCATCTGGTATATTTTTAATTAAGAAATATATGTGCAGGAAGTCTTCGAGGATAGGGTTTGTAATTTTGTGAAGAGGAATATTGCTTGCAAAGAATGCTTCACATAGATCCACGTTAAACCGACTTTTGTGGTTACCTTTGGACAAATGCGTGCTACTGCAACTTGCTGTTGTCAAAAGTTGTTGTCATGGTCCTTCCTTCTTCATTCCTGCGATATGAAGACTTCTGTTGACATGCTGGTCTATTTGAAACTTTTTTTTTTCATGAAACGTTTTCCTCGTAAACTCGAAAATGTAAAGCAATTCCGTCATGTGTAAATGTTCCAGGATGTTCAGCTATCCACGAAACGCCGTTTCTGTTTTCGGGCGGCATGGCGTACAACATGTTACACACTACATCTCGTAAAAACGTTCGACTGTGTACAAGTAAATAGAAAGCTAAACTGAAACAAGGGACGTGGGACTAAAAGCTTGCGTAGTTTAATATTTGCCGACGCGTACGGTACGACAGTGGAGGGGATTAACCAGGTGCACTGGCGCAGGAACATACACTTTGTCTGCCTGTTCCTCTTCTGTAATGATTTCGCTAGGCAGTGGCCTCTCAGTTAGCGATTGCACGCAGTTCTAGGTCGCGGTCAATCTGTGAGACATCAAAACCAAATCGAGCTATAGACCTCCCGTCTAAATTTTTAAAATATTGTAAACATACAACGAAAATATGCATTGTCACTAGTTTTTAGTTAAAATCTGCAATAATCGGTGAAAAGGAGTCAAATATTTAAATGCATATGAAACTTGCAAACGCATATAATTTCAGTCTCTAAATTATAGCCAAACGGATGAAATAAAATGAGCAGAACATACAGTGAGCACATATACGTATAATAATGTAGATAAAAATGGATGAAAGTAGATGGACAGAAACAGTTCATCATATTCCAGCCTTGCTTAGATTCAGTATTGTGGGACAGACCATTCATGCGTGGCCACATCCTCTGAAAAAATTGACATGTCCATCCTCACTGTCCAACCTTGCCTATAAGGAGAGGTTCCCACCAGTGGGACAGACTTTTTGAAACAATCTATGCAGTGATGTAGGTTAAGGTCAAAGGAAATGACACTCTGCAACCATTCACCCTGGTGGGCCCTCATTTGCGAGTAATGGACGAAATAAAGATTCAGAATTTCGAGTCATGATCCATACGTTTAAAAATGAAAGCACTTAACGTAGTGGTTACATAGTGTAATGGTGAAGGTATCGGCGTCACGTACAGTGTGTTGTTGGTTTGAATCTCTGCAGTTGTACTTAATTTTTTTCTATTTTAAACCTTCATCGAAATGACTTTGATCATTATTTTTATTCAGTTAATCGGTATAAATGTAATTTTTCTATTCATTGGTGACATTATTTTAATCAACGTTTTAATTTCATTTGCTCTTATTTTTTCTTCCTTTCGTTTTTTGCAATTGGAATCTTCGTGCATGTGACTCTAGTTAATTTTATAAATATATCATCATGTTTAAAAATTTGAAGATGCCGATCAGTGGGTTAAAAACAGAAAACAAATGATGAAATAATCTGTAAACGTAGGCTTCCTCAACCGTTGTCACAGTCAATAAAATTCTTCTGATTTTGAGGCCGCACTGTCATCTGTAAATTTAGCAATACACCCTGAGGAAGGCGCCTTGCAACAGTCGCCGAAACGTCGGAATTTTACAGGTGACAATGGGGCCTCAAACCCAGAAGAATTTTATTGACGATGAAATAATCTATTTATATGACTGTGCAATGGATTCAAGAATGTATATTTCGTTAATAGATTTACATCTATTTGGATGGCTATCGTCATAGAAACATTCAAAATATACATTCTTATTGCACTATTTTCAAATTAACATATATGTGATTTAAACGAAAGCAGGGATTATAAGTAAAACGAAATTGAGGCAAAATGAGAAACAGAAATAATGAATGCAATAACATTGATGAGAAGTCAATGACAAAATGAACGGAATTAAATCGAAATTAATAATACCAATAATCAAAATCACATGTACTATGATTCCAAATGAAAAAGGCGGATAGGTAGAAATATGAGTGCAAATTATGAACCTTATACGATGACAAATATGACTGGCAAATGAATAAAAAATACATTTAAACCAATTAATTGAATAAAAATAGTGATCATACTCATTTCGATAGAGATCTTATAATAAATAAGTGTATATCACGAGATTTGAACTGCATGTGATGTCAGTACCTTCGCCATTACGCTATGTAACCAGACTGTAGGCCCTTATCAGTTTTAAATCTATACACCATTATGCAAAATATTTACTTTCAAATCAGTGCACACCAGAATGAAAGACAGTACGTTCACATACATCCCTTACGGATACTTTAGAAGAGTCGATTATCCACTCTCTGCGACAGTTTGTAAAATTCAATGTTGCGGGATGGACCACGTATCAGCGGTCACGTCCTCCAAAAATTGATGTCTCTATTCTGATGCTTAACCTAATACCTCACAGCTTTTTTTTTTCCTTTATTGTATTTCAATTCCCCATCGGGGCGGGCTGGCAGCAGCATAGGCGCTGCTCTTCAGCCGAAAGACATAGAACAAACAATAGAAGACAGTTAAAAACAGCAAAGGAGAGAATAAGGTGAACATAGATATAAAAAAGGGGAACATCATGAAAGGCAATAGACAAAAAACGGGGTGACTAAAATGGAGATAAAAACTGTTTAAAAGTAGCACACACAAAAAGTCACACACTGCAACGGTTAAAAGAACACAAGGCACAGTATGACTGGAGCATAAAGGTAGCGACGGACGGCATAGCACATAATGTAACACTGACGGCGAACCTCAAGGCAGGACACAATTAAAATCACACCTCTTGACGCACACGAGAAACAGCACTAAACAACACTGATGTGGCACACTGATGAAGAGCAATACAGAGGATCTGCCAGGCGCTAGGAGATGAGGGAGACCTGAAGAAGGGAGGGAGGGGAATAGATGGGGGAGGTGACCGGGGGGCGCGCGGAAGAGGGCCAGGTAGGGAGGGATGTGGGAAGGAGAGAGGCAAGTATGGGGTGCAGGGTCTCAGGGGAGGGGGGGACAGAGGAAAATCCACTCTGGGAGAAGGAGGAAAGAGGGAAAGGGGGCCCTGGGGAGGGGGGGGGAACAAGGCCAGGTTATAGTTGGAAGGAAGGGTAGATGTCACGGCGAAGTTCGTCATCCGGGAGGGGGAGGCGTTGGAAATTGCCCTGATGAAGGAGATGGAGGGTGTGGAGGTGGAGAGAGGGAGGGATACAGCGATAGAGGCGCGGCAACGGGCGGGGGGTGGAGAGGAAGGAGGAAACCAGAGGGTGGGGGGGATCAAGCCTGCGAACAATGTAAAGGATGCGGAGATGTTGGAGGATCAGGAGGAGGTGGGGGAAGGGGATCAGTTCATACAGGAGCCGTGTGGGGGAAGGAAGGCGGAGACGGAAGGCAAGGCGGAGTGCATGGCGTTCAAGGATTTGGAGGGCCTTGAAAAGCGGGTGGGGGCGGAGATCCAGGCAACGCTGGCATAACAGAGGATAGGACGGATGAGGGATTTGTAGGTGTGGAGGAGGGTAGAAGGATGCAATCCCCATGTCCGGCCAGACAGGAGTTACAGAAGGCGGAGGCAGGAATGGGCTTTCTGCTGGATGGTCAGGAGATGAGGGGTCCCGGTGAGGTGTCGGTCAAGGGTGAGACCAAGGTATTTCAGGGTGGGGGTGAGTTGGATAGGACGACCATAAAGGGTGAGGTAGAAATCATGGAGGCGAAATGAGCGAGTGGTGCGGCCTATGATGATTGCCTGGGTTTTGGAGGGGTTGAGACGGAGGAACCACTGGTTACACCAAGTGGTGA
Source organism: Schistocerca nitens (assembly GCF_023898315.1). NCBI lineage: Eukaryota > Metazoa > Arthropoda > Insecta > Orthoptera > Acrididae > Schistocerca > Schistocerca nitens. The sequence goes on from NC_064616.1 coordinate 322,977,944, forward strand.
ACTGGTTAAGGTGGGTTTGGAGGGTACGTTGAGACCGTTGAAGGGTAGGATAGAGAGCCAGGAAGGTGGTGTCATCAGCATACTGGAGAAGGTGGACTGGTGGGGGTGGCTTGGGCATATCAGCTGTATACAAGAGATAAAGGAGAGGGGAGAGGACAGAACCCTGGGGGACGCCAGCCGTGGGATAAAAGATACGGGAGTTGGTGTTGTGGAGGGTGACATAGGAAGGACGGTGCGAGAGGAAGGAAGCGACCAGACGGACAAAATTGATAGGCAGGGCGTAGGTTTGGAGTTTAAAGAGGAGACCGGGATGCCATACACGGTCATAGGCATTTTGGAGGTCAAGGGAAACAAAAATGGCGGAGCGACGGGAGTTGAGCTGGAGGGACAGAAGGTGAACAAGGTTGAGGAGTTGGTCGTCAGCAGAGAAGGAGGGTCGGAAGCCACACTGGGTAAGGGGGAGGAGGTGGTGTTGAGCAAGGTGCTGATGGATACGGCGGGAGAGGATGGATTCAAAGACCTTACTGAAGACGGAGGTGAGGCAGATGGGACGATAGGAAGAGGTGGCAGAAGGGGGTTTGTTGGGTTTGAGGAATAAGAGGACGCGGGAGGTCTTCCACAGGTCAGGGTAGAAGCCAGTAGAGAGGACGACATTATAGAGATGGGCGAGGACAGTCAGGAAGGAGTAGGGGCTTTCGCGAAGGTGACGGTAGGTGACACAGTCGTGACCAGGGGCTGTGTTGCGTTTGGACTGGAGGATAAGATAATGTCGTGTGCTGTGATGGGAGTGTTTACGTCGGAGGGGGGCAACTGCCCCAAGTACTGGAGACTAGGAGCAAGTGGAGCGACCGAGGTATCGGCATGTTCCATGACCGTGGGGAAAAGAGAATAATCAAAGTGGGGATCATCGGGGATGGAGAAGACCTCGGAAAGGTGGGAAGCGAAGTGGTTGGCCTTACTGAGGTTGTCAGGAAGGGGGCGATCGTTATGGAGAAGGGGGTAGTGGGGAGCAGAAAGGGAACCAGTAAGACGATGGAAGGCGGACCAGTACTTGGAGGAGTTGATAGGGAGGGTGGCGTTGAGTCGTGTGCAGGTCTGGCGCCAGTCTCGGCGTTTCGTTGCTGTTATAAGGTTCCGTACGTGTCGCTGTATTTGCCGGTGGCGTTGGAGTGTATCCCTGTCACGAGTGTGCAGGAAGGAGCGATAGAGGCGGCGGGATTCACGGAGGAGGAGGACAGCCCGCGGAGGGAGAGTGGGACGGTGTGGGTGGATGGATTTAGTAGGAACATGGGCCTCCACGGCGTCAGTAATTACTTGCTGAAGGAAGGACGAGGCGTGGTTGATGTCGTCAGGATGGCGATAGGTAAGAGGGTGGCTTTCGACCTGGGTGGAGATGGAGTCCCGGTAGGCATCCCAGTTGGCACGGCGATAGTCATGGACGACCTTGGGAGGGGGTGCAGGGTGCGGAGCCGGAGGGGGGCGGTTTGCAGACGTTATGGTGAGAAGGACAGGGAGGTGATCGCTACCTGTGGGGTCAAGGACGGTGACAGTGATACGCCCAAGGAGGTTGGCGGAGGCAATGACAACATCGGGGGTGGTGTTACTTTCAGGTCGGGTGTGCTGGGGAAGAGGAACAAGGTCACCTTGGAGTGTGGAGAGGAACTGATGCCACCGCCGAAGGGCAGCAGGAGTGCGGCTATGGATATTGAGGTCGGCGGCAATCACATAGGTGGAGAAGGTGTGGTCAATGTGTGAAATGAAGTCATAAGGAAGAGGAGCAGTGGAGCGGACATAGATGGTGGCACAGGTAATGGTGAGGGAGGGGAAGAAGACGCTAAGGATAAGGTGTTCAGTGGGGTCATTGAGGAGAGGTTGTGGCCGGACAGGGATATGCTTAAGGTGGCCAATCGTGACTCCACCCTGCACACGAGGACCAGGAGCGTCAGTGCGGTGGAGGATATAGGGAGAGGTGCGGATAGAATGGTGGGGCTGGAGAAAGGTTTCGTTCAAGAGGAAGGTGTCGACCTGGTGGTGGGAGAGGGTGTGCATGAGGAGGTATTTGTTGGAGCGGAAGGAGCGAATGTTCTGGAAGAGGATGCGAGACTCGTGCCGCGCCATGACGGTAAGGAGGGGGGGAAGAGAGGGAAGGGTAGAGACTTAAACTAGGGTGTCGAGGCGGGTGAAGGTGAAGTGGGCTTGGTTGTGGGAGTAAGTGGCGAAGGCGTTCAGGTGGAAAACAGAGCGAGCAGCAAGGGATATTTGTTGGAAGGTGTGGGGCGCTGAAAAGGGTGAATGTTTTGGAGTACAACGGTAATGAACCGGATGATGTCCTCGGCCGTGGGGGGTGGATGGAGGGAATTGTTGGGGTGGACAGGGGGATCGACAGGACGAACTGGGACTGTAAGTTAAGGGGTGGCTGGAGGGGGTTTAGCTTTACACTTGTGGGAATATGTGGGATGGGGGCCATTGCAGGTATTACAGGAAGGAGGAGCAGCGAGGTTGGGGCAGTTCTTAAGAAAGTGGGAGGCCTTGCAATGGGGACAGGTGGGGGGGTTTTTGCAGTTGGGAGTCAGGTGGTCATTGTACATCAGGCACCGCTGGCAACGGTAGGATTGGGGAGGGGATTTGGATGATTCAACAGGGTGGCGACGGTGGTATATCAGGGCACCCTGGGTGAGGAGATGGTCTATGGATGGGGCGGATTCAGAGAATACCCGCATGGGGTAGGTGGGACCAGTGGCATTGTGGATACGGCGGGCAGAGCGGATTTCCAAGTCCGGGTGGGAGTTCAGTTCTACCAACACTTCATCCTCTGTGGTCACCGGGCTGAGCTTGGTGATCACAGCGGTGTAGGTGGGGGGGGCGACGGGGAGGCTGGGGCTGACAAGGAGTGGAAGCGGAAAGGAAGGGTGTCAGAGAGGCGTGGGGGCCAAACATAACTCGTGGGAGTTTTTGCAGGAGGTCTGTGTGAAAGGATGGGGACGGGGACTTGATAAGGACTGAGTCCCTGCGGGGAATGAGTTGGGAAATGGGAGCACCAGGTAAGTACTTTCGTATTTCCTTGGTGAGGGTACGAGCGTCAAGGAACTTAGGATCGGGAGTTGACAGGACAAAGGTGTGGAGGGTGGGGGCCAAGGTATGGGTGGCAGGAGGAGGGGTGGTGTCCATGGTGACGGCAGGGGGAGGGGGAGGTGGAGTTGATTTTTTGTGGGAAGTGGCGGGAGCAGAGTCGGTAAGGACGCACTTTTGGGGTTTTTTGGAGACTGGAGGCTGGGAGGAGGGGAGAGGGACGGGGAGGAGAGGAAGGTGGCGGGAGGCAGATCCCTGTGGCGTAGTGGAGGCACCGGGAGAAGCAGCTGGTTCAGCGGTGGCGATGGTGGCTCGGCGCGACGTGATGCGTGCGGGAGATGCAGAAGACAAAGCGACGGGGTCGGTGAGAGAGGGGAAGCCAACCACCTGAGGGGCGGCAGCAGAGGCGGCAACAGAGGCGTACGTGAGGGCAGGGGTAGGAGCGGGAGCTGTTGAGGGTGTGGAGGCCGGAGGAAGGGTGTAGAGGTGCGGGTATACAGCAGGGGAGGAGATAGGGGGATGGTTAAGTGGGGGAAGGGAAGGGGAGGTGTTAGGAGGGAGGCCAGGAGCGGCACTCCAGGAAGTGACTGTGGGAGAGGGGGAGGGGGAGGTGTAGATGACGGTGGAGGTGGGAGTACTCATTGCAGACGAACGGCGACAGACAGATGGACGTGCAGCAGGCAGCGGCAGCGGCAGCGGCGGCGGCGTCGGCGTCGGCGATGGTCGGCGGCGAACAGACGGACGAACAGCAGGCGGCGGCGGTTACGACGACGGCGATGGACAGCGAGCAGGCAGGCAGGCGGGCGGACGGACGGACGGACGAACGAACGAACGAACGAGCAGCGACAGGAACACAGACAGACAGACAAACACAAACTTCGAAGACGGAGATTCCACCCTGAGAGTAGCCCAGGCTTTGCAATCTGACGCTTTCGAAGGAGGGGATCCAACCCTCTAGATGTACCTCACAGCTTTTTTTTTTTTTTTTCTTTATTGTGATTTCATTCCCCTGCCCATATGGGCAGGGGAGGGCTGTCAGCAGCACAATCCGCCGCTCTCAGCCGAGTGACATGACATTTAAAACAAGAATAAAATAATACATACATAAGGAGGTAAAAGGGGGAACATAAAACAGAGTAAGGGGAGAAATACCTCACAGCAAATTTGTTGGCCACAAATATTATATGTTACTACAAATGTTGTTGGGTGCGTATTACGCATGTCAGAAACAGTGAAGTTCCACGGGAGCTTATAGCTATTTTGTTAGCAAAATTGGAAAGGTCGTATCTGTAGAGGTTTGTTACTGTCATTTCTTCCTTGCAAAACTTCTATTTACTATATGAAATTAACTCGTTATGAGCGCTGCCTCAGACGGCACGCAATAGTTGTTTAGCGTCGTCGGTAGATGGCAGCTCGCACGTTACCTCTTAGCGAGATAGGGGTGCGTCCCACATGTAAACTGAATGCGCGGGAAATGCAACTGCGCTATGGGTAGGGATGGGCTAAACTGTGACTTTTCAGTATAAGTGATTTGTGCGAATGCTTCTTTCGGTAACTGCAATTCTTAGACGCAGTTTACAATTACGGTTCACGCACTCTATGAATTCTATTTTCGCGATTTATAACGGTAGATGTATCAGTCGCAAATAAGAACTAAGAAGCAGTTTCATGAACACGAATGCTTATTTCCCCGTCCTGTAATACATTCCATTCGTCAGATTCGTGACAGCTCAAAACACATGAAAACACGCAGGTATACAAAAGGACATGTAAGGAACGTTTTCAATATAATATGGTGTGTTGTAGTGTTGTGGATGTATCTAAGACAATAATGTGTTAGTTTCCTTAAGAACATGCCTAAAATCTGTCTCGTTACTTTGTTAATAATTTATTCGTTACTTTGCTGTATGAAAATGCTTACCACATATCCTATTTCTTTTTTTAAGTGTCGTGCACACAGTGTGTTACGTTTGTACATGCTCAAAATGGTAGAAGTTAGGATCCCATTTGGAAAATTTACCTGGACAAGGAGTGGTGATAAAACTGGAGTTTGCCTTGGCAGGTAAGGAAACGTATATACAGGTTATGTTAAGAGTGTACATGACAGGATTTGAGCTGCATGAGAGTTCAGTACCTTCGCCATTACGCTATGTAACCAGACTGTTGTAAGTCATTATCATTTTTAAATCTGTACATCAATATGCGAAATTTCGAAATTTTTGTTCTTAAAAATGAGTGCCCACAGGGGAGAAAGGCTAGAGGGAGGCTCAATATTGCAAGGGCCTCATGGTACGAGCATCTGATGCATCCCAACAACAGTGCATAAAATGATAGTTTTGGTGATGCAGTTGTTAAACTGGAGGGGGGCACAATGGTGCAAGGGCAGATAGCCACATGTCAACCCAGCTTAGATCACAAAGACCCCTACAGATAAGTCTGTCACCCCACAGATAAGTCTGTCAGCTCAGCCAGTATTCCATGGGATTGTGGTGGGCACTATCACACTCTAGCCATATTTTACAGATTAAAAGAAAGGCTAGGACAGTGTTTGTAAGAACCAGTAGTTAACTGTTTGTTACTTTCATGTAGTTTACTTCAGTTGATACAGTCTTTGGCGTTGTAAATCTTCCCCCCTTTTGTGAATTAGTATGATATTGACATCGCATTCCGCCCCGCCCACCCCCGGCTTAAATCTTATCAAACATGTTGAGGGGACGCATTACAAATGGTTCAAATGTCTCTAAGCACTATGGGACTTAACATCCGAGGTCATCAGTCCCCTAGACCTAGAACTACTTAAACCTAACTAACCTAAGGACATCACACACTTCCATGCCCGAAGCAGGATTCGAACCTGCGATCGTAGCAGCAGCGCGGTTCCGGACTGAAGCGCCCAGAACCGCTCTGCGATAGCGGCCAGCGGACGCAATGCAGTATGGTCACATGCACCAATGACCATCCAGCTGTTCTCAACTGCACCAGTGGATTAATGGGACATCCTATCACAAGAACTCCCCACCAGGCTCGTGACTAATGTGGGAGCACATTGCAGAGCATGCATTACCATCCCTGGTGATCACACACCCAATTAAGAACTGTGTCCTGTCTGTTGTATTGTCCATGGGAACATAATATATGATGGCGACTTCAGAGTAATTATTATCTTCGAATGAAAGCATCATTTATGTTTATGTCATATTGTATTTCTTTCAGTTACCTTCGGTACTGTAGTCAAGTAGTAATTTCTATATATATTTTCATCGAGCTACCTTACTTGGCATTGACACATAAAGCGAAAGTTAATTTTTTTATTTTTTTTTTATTTTGATCTTCTCGTCTTTACAGAGGCTTATCTCCAACATAATAATTTACTCGGAAATTACTATACAAAGAATAAACGTTATTAAACTATATTTTCAAAATATTCCTCCTGGTGTTTCCATCTTGTGCGTCCTCTTTCTCTGCGCCCATTCTCCTCTTTGTGTGCTGCACATTTTGGAGCTAGGTGGTCATAGGTCGTCTTCTTCTTCTCCTCACCAGTTCCCACTCCAGTATCAATTCTGGTATTCTGGCATCCTCGATTAGTCGTACATGCCTGTACCACTGCAATTTCTTCCTATCCCTTACGTCACATATTCTTTCTTTTATTTCGATTCTCTTCATTATTTCGGTGTTCCTTATCTTCTCTTTGCTGGAGATTCTTGCTGATCTTCTCCAGAAGTCCATATCTAGAACTTGTAATTCTTTAACTTGCTACAGATTAATTGTCCAGGTCTCCATTTCATACAGAACCACACTCTCTAATATGGATTTGATATTGAAGCGGGAACGTATTGTATCTCCGCTTACAGTCGCTCATGTGCAGTGAACCGGCATTTATCGCCGCGCACACGCACTATGCTCATGGGAGAGGCTTTGTGGCAATAAACGACTAAAGCGGTTTCGAGACTGGACACATTTATTTTTCCTACAGCTACAATAAATGTCACATAACAATCTTCGCTGATGTTCGTCTATACGGGTGCGTTGCACTGGCGGCACGGCTCGGTCACCGATCCCGGAGGGTGTACACTCCAGTGACGAGCCGTGGCGCGACCGCGTGGACCGAGCGAGACAAAAGGCCGCGTCACCGAATGTTCTGCTCCTGGCGCGACCGGAGGCGCCGTAACGTCCGCGAAGAAACGAAAGACAATTTAACGGCGACCGCGCGCATTTACGGCGGAGTCACGCACGTGGTCCGCGGCGGAAGAACTGGGGAGACGTGTGTCGCGTCGCGTCGACTAGCTCGCACTGGGGGCAGCTTTGTTCCCGTGCGGTCCGGTGTGCGACGCACCGTTGCCGAAATTCCGCGTAACGGTACAGCTGCCCCTACTTGTGTCGGCAGTGCCGTAGTTCAGCCCTTCGTGCGTTGGACGGTGCTGCCGCCACAATATTAATGTTTTAGTTCTGCTCATTACATTCCTTCCCCATAAGACTGAGGTAAGCATCCCAATGACCTTCCGTCTGCTACTAATTCTTTTATTGATTTCTGACTCTGATTTTCCCTCGATTCCTAAAATGGATCCCAAATAACAGAAAGTGTTTATCTTTTTGATTTTCTTTCCTTCAATGTATAGCTCATCTGAATCATTAGTCAAGTATTCTGTTTTTTGGTAATTAATCTCCAAACACCTTTTTTCCTTATATTTTTCAAGCCAGCGTAATATGAATGTATGGGTCTGTGAATGCTTTTGTGACCTTTTTGTTGTTTACTGTGGCATGAAACTAATATGAGATGTACGATCTGTTGCATCTAAAACATGATCCCCATAACAAAATCCTGAAGAGTATGGAGAGACATGTTCCTATTGCCATCCCCATGCTGTCAACAACTTGCTGCTCTTACTGACCTGCTGCAATTGGCAACCTACTGTAGTCATCAACCTGAGGATGTCCTCAAGAGATTGTAATAAATTATAAATCAAGTGCAAAAGAGATTGCCCGATGTCATCATGTTGTCGGTTTTTTAAAGGCGACATTTTCTCAATAACCTGTGGGTGAAGCCGTGTAAAGGTTTGTCATTTCACTCTAACAAAAGCCAACTCTGAAGAAATTCCTGACATTCTCCCAGAAAAACAGCTTCTATCAAAATGTGTATTAATTCAAAGTGTGCAGTACACATACTATGTATTGTATAACCCAATGCCGAAATGTTGTTTGATAACACACTAAGTCACTCCAGGATGAACACTTGAGTTAATCAATACTATGAAATATCAATGTGTAATTTTTAAAAAAAAGGTCGTTGGAGATTATTTCGTGTTGGAATTACTCCCTTCATCAAACAGCAGGTGATTAGACTTATTAAAAACATCATTAATGCTCAAACTATCAATTTTTATGTTTTAATAATGCAAATGGTGAAAGCAAGGTCGTGTCTCATGTGGTAATACAGTAATAATTGTATTTATGAAAAATTTAAATGAAAAAAAATGTTGATACTTTTGGACAGTCTACGATTCATCAGTCTTCTTGTTAATATTATGGATTGTAATGTGATTGTTGTATGTAAACTTATTGGTACAATAAATTGATGAGTCTTGTGAGGAGTAAGAAAATAAATTTCTGTTGTTTGATAAAGAAGCATTCAAGCTGTTGGTCAACAGTTCTGTTTCTACTAAATAAACATGCACCTCTCTACTGCGTTCAAATACAGTGGAATAATCACCCTATAGGTAAAAGTCAAAGGTGGTGCCCGATGATAGTTGATTTGAATGTAGTAGTAAACATGGGGAATCATGTTCCACTGATGAGGGGTATCCAACGAAAACATTTTGCAACATTAATCGTCAATATCTAATAGTGAATGGTGCTCATCAGTCATGGTATGCTGTCAGTATATCGAGATATAAACCTAACAATGCCATCAGGTCCTAATAAAGCATTGGTGATTCCTGGTGATTGCTGCTAGAAGTACACTCCTGGAAATGGAAAAAAGAACACATTGACACCGGTGTGTCAGACCCACCATACTTGCTCCGGACACTGCGAGAGGGCTGTACAAGCAATGATCACACGCACGGCACAGCGGACACACCAGGACCCGCGGTGTTGGCCGTCGAATGGCGCTAGCTGCGCAGCATTTGGGCACCGCCGCCGTCAGTGTCAGCCAGTTTGCCGTGGCATACGGAGCTCCATCGCAGTCTTTAACACTGGTAGCATGCCGCGACAGCGTGGACGTGAACCGTATGTGCAGTTGACGGACTTTGAGCGAGGGCGTATAGTGGGCATGCGGGAGGCCGGGTGGACGTACCGCCGAATTGCTCAACACGTGGGGCGTGAGGTCTCCACAGTACATCGATGTTGTCGCCAGTGGTCGGCGGAAGGTGCACGTGCCCGCCGACCTGGGACCGGACCGCAGCGACGCACGGATGCACGCCAAGACCGTAGGATCCTACTTAGTGCCGTAGGGGACCGCACCGCCACTTCCCAGCAAATTAGGGACACTGTTGCTCCTGGGGTATCGGCGAGGACCATTCGCAACCGTCTCCATGAAGCTGGGCTACGGTCCCGCACACCGTTAGGCCGTCTTCCGCTCACGCCCCAACATCGTGCAGCCCGCCTCCAGTGGTGTCGCGACAGGCGTGAATGGAGGGACGAATGGAGACGTGTCGTCTTCAGCGATGAGAGTCGCTTCTGCCTTGGTGCCAATGATGGTCGTATGCGTGTTTGGCGCCGTGCAGGTGAGCGCCACTGGACTGCATACGACCGAGGCACACAGGGCCAACACCCGGCATCATGGTGTGGGGAGCGATCTCCTACACTGGCCGTACACCACTGGTGATCGTCGAGGGGACACTGAATAGTGCACGGTACATCCAAACTGTCATCGAACCCATCATTCTACCATTCCTAGACCGGCAAGGGAACTTGCTGTTCCAACAGGACAATGCACGTCCGCATGTATCCCGTGCCACCCAACGTGCTCTAGAAGGTGTAAGTCAACTACCCTGGCCAGCAAGATCTCCGGATCTGTCCCCCATTGAGCATGTTTGGGACTGGATGAAGCGTCGTCTCACGCGGTCTGCACGTCCAGCACGAACGCTGGTCCAACTGAGGCGCCAGGTGGAAATGGCATGGCAAGCCGTTCCACAGGACTACATCCAGCATCTCTACGATCGTCTCCATGGGATAATAGCAGCCTGCATTGCTGCGAAAGGTGGATATACACGGTACTAGTGCCGACATTGTGCATGCTCTGTTGCCTGTGTCTATGTGCCTGTGGTTCTGTCAGTGTGATCATGTGATGTATCTGACCCCAGGAATGTGTCAATAAAGTTTCCCCTTCCTGGGACAATGAATTCACGGTGTTCTTATTTCAATTTCCAGGAGTGTATTATGTTTTACTATAGAATAAGTTTCTGAAAGCTGCACACATCCACTCGAATAGCCCAACAACTGATTTTATTGGTGTTGAGTACACAATATGCGTTACATATTCCTGTAGTAAAAAGTTAGAGATGTGGTCAGGAAACGTATGTGAGGAAGTTTGTGTCTGGTTCTATTTACTCACCAACTGAAAGCAGTACAATACTCGAATTGGGGAATGTGACTGCACAGCCATCTTGCATGAAGACTCTAATAAAGAATGTTTTGGAACTGCTGACTTATTTAAACAGCAGTATGTGTTTGGTACACAAAGCATGTCACTATTTGACAAACTGTGTACTGAAAACATTACGTCTAAAACGGACTGTGGGCGACTGTATTTGCCACTGTTGTACTGTGCAATGGAGAGTGAGACAGTGTTCTTGCATAGAAACATTTTGATGTGAAATCAAATATGCTCATCATAGTATTTTCTGGTGGTAATAAATATGAAACTAATTTTCTGAAACTGTACACTATATTGACTCATCTTTTCATTCAGACTATTGAAAATGCCAGAGTAGGTGATACTAAGACCAAAAATAGTAAGAAAAATGTAAGGCTGTAGATTGGAGCACAAGGCTAAAGAACAAAATCGCAACAACATAAACGTACTGATGCTATTCTATCTTTTACATGGTACTTAAGAAAAATAAAAAATCAGTACACTTATGTGGCAAATGGCACTGGATTATAGAAAGGAAATTGGGTTAGGATACGTTTGTGACTAGCAGATAAAAAGTGAAAAATGTACTTGTAATTTTCAGTCAAGATAGTACATTGATAACTGTAGATTAGGTTAAGTAATAGAGAAATCCATAGTCTATGGGGCACGGACCGCACGAAGTATTTTACTACTTGTTGATCAAGATGGACAAGGGATTGAACAAAAAATTGACCACCTTAAAGGAATGGAATAGAGGAATGGATAAAAGTAATTTTTTTCTTTGTGTTTTCATAAATATGACTTCCAATGTTAATATTACTCTTAAAGTCAATAAGGAATAAATGTTTGGAAAATATAGAAAAGTATGAACACTATTAGGCACAGTGGTGTAATTTTACTTTTATTTTTATGAGAATTATATGAATGCTCAGGTCTAAACTTTGGAACTGGAAAGAAAAGCCACTTTCAACCTACAGAAGAAAAGAAGTAGAAACCACTTCAGAAAAACCAGCAAAGAATGTTGTAGTGTGGGTCAAGACCCACATTTCTTAGCATAGGCTGGTGCGCTAACAGAAATATAGAACTGAAGAAGGTATGATCTATGCAGCAAGCCATGGAAGGTGAGTTGTAAAGATAAGTAAAAGACGCAATGAACGGAACATGAGCTGCAAACATAACTGACACAAGCAGATCAGTAGGTATTGTGAATTTAATAGGAGAATAACAAACAGTACACACTTACATCTATCATTACGTACATGAAGATGTCACTATCCAAGGAGGATTAGGGAAAGAAAAGTTAAATAATTTTCTCTGATCTAGCTTTGTCTGTTGTATATAGTTTTTATTAATATTAGTGTCTGTATTAAGATTTGAAACAATTAATTGATAATTACTGCGAAGGTTGTGCATGTGACAGGAACACACAGGTGCATATAAGTTCTATACAAGAAGAAGACTATAGCTCCTCATTCAGGTAGTATGTACAGAGCAGAGTGTAGAATTAAAAACATCCAATGAGTTTACAAGGAGAATTTAGAAAGTAGTGTGAGTAAACAATGTGACTGGCAAATTGTGGTGTATAACATGAAATAGGTAAGTCTGATGAACATTAGCATCACCAACAAATATATGTCATTTCCGACTGACATTGTGCTTTGGAAAAGAAAATTGACAAAATAAACTTAACAAAAAAAATGAAAGTTCAGACGATGCAGGAACATATGGGGTTCAAAACTACGTGAGTGATCTTACGATAATAAAACAAGACACGAAATCCTTATAGAGGGCAGTACCAATTTTTTAGCTATTCCATATAGGATTTTTGTCCAGTTTGCTATTATTTTATTTAATGGTCTCCCTTATTATGAATTTCGGCATTGCCATTACCAGATTTTATGAAAGAGGAACAAATGTGAGAAGTAAATGGTAAAATACGTTAGTTTAGATAGAAAATGACTTACCAGTAGTAAAGAGAGATAAAAAAATCGTTACAACGTAGCTTGCCAATGAGTACCAGTACACAGGTAAGTGCCAACTGAATATCATATCAAGTAATTGCTGTAACAACTGGCCTCCAGATGGCGCTAATAAAGTAACTCTTAAATAATTGAGCTCTTCCTCCAAGTACTGTAACTCATAAATATTTTTAGTCTCCTCCACAAATGTGTTAATTACTCGAATTTTATGTTTGGGATGGTGAATGGAATTTTTATGAAGTTATCTACTGTCTGAGTTAGTTTTCTTTAGAGTTTGTGCTCTCAATTCCAATCAGTTTCTAATTACCCTGTAAGGTGCTCCAGCTTTTTCATATGTAGGTGCTTACCAAAAACCAATATTGGTGTTACAGTTAGTATAGATATTAAAGGTTCTTTTTCTTACATGAAATGTTGTAATATCAGTGCTTAAGTATGGATATATGATTTTACAATTTCGTCTGTTACGTGTAATTTGACTAGAGAGTAAAATTTTATGCTGGCTCGTGAACATAATAAGAAAGGTAAATCGTTTTGTAGTATGAAATTCCTCAAGTTCTTATTATGTGTTCTTTAACATTCAATGATGCTTCCATGTTTTGGTAAGTCTGAAGGTTAATTATGAACTGTGGTTTGTAAAAGACTAGACTAACATTCGTTGTGCTTAAACTACTTCGCTGTTTATTGATACTTTTTGTTATGTAGTTTCAGTCATTATAGAAATTTTGGTTGGTCATCAAGCGTCGCTAATTGCAAGAAGTTAATCAGTCTGTTATGTTAATAATCACATGCTAGCATCCCAGATAGCACAGAGAAAGTTATTATTCTGATTACGACTGTTGATTTTTAATTTACAGCAAAAAAAGTCAAATGCACATATTGACACCAATTATGATAAGTATTGTTGTTTGGTCACAGATCTAATTATAAAATGAAAGGATCAATATCATAGAAACAGTGTTACAAGCTGTATATACAAAAATAAAATTTGTCTTCTTTTTCATTTTCCATTGTGAATTTTGTATTAGAATTAATATACGAGTGTCATTCAAATGAACCTGAACTTTGTTCATGTGACACATATAGCGACATGAACAGCTTGGTTCACTGCAGAACTGCTTACAAGGGAAAGGAGGGGGGGATAGCCATGCATATGACTTGACACTCACCATGAGTGATCAAAAGGTCCCACTGCCTGTTGAGAAACACATTACTATTTGTTTTCTCTCCAACAAAGGTGTGAAATCAAGTGACATTTTGGAGGGACTCTAAGCATAGCTCATGAACGCAAGTAATCTGTTACTAATATTTTATCACAAGTGGTGATACGTTTTGGAAGTTCCCATAGCATTTTATTGGATTCATTGAAAACGGAAAAAAAATTGGCAAGGTTGGTTTCATGGCTTCCCACTGAGACACAAAAGGCTGTATGGAAAAATATTTGCCAATGACTTCTGAATCACTATGAATAAGAAGAAAGAGAAGCTGTTCTTGGACATATCAAGACCTGCAATGATATATGGGTCACTGCTATACCTCAGATAGCAAGAGGATGAGTATGGAGTGGAAAAAGTTGGAGGAATGCATTGAAAGTATCGACTTTCTGCTAGGCTAGTTTTGGTAGTTTTGTTTTGGGACTCAAAAGGTGTATATATGTTTGATTACCTGCATCGTCGAAGGACAGTGAGTGTGGACTAATATTGCATGCTGGTGATCGATGATAAAGTGGCCTACCGCAACAAATGATTCCAGCAGCCAATTCTCAATGTCCTCCACCTGCATGACAACACGTGGCGTGTACAGCAGCTCTAACTCATCATAAACTCACGAAGCTACATAGGAAACTCTTGAACACTCCCTTACACTGTAGAATTGTCCCCATTTTAGTACCACATATTTAGTTCATTGAGAAAGGAATTATGTTGGGAACACTGGGTAATGTCACTGGGGTTGAACAGTATGTGCTCAGGCGGATACAGGGTTATCCAGTTTTTTCGTTTCATGGAAGTATCATGAAAAGCATTGTTACGCCATACGATTTAAATTTTATGTGACGCTTGTAATATTTTAGTTTAATCATGGTCTGATCATTATTATGTTAGGATGTACAGAAAAGTCACAGAAATTCGAAAACAACTTTAACAAAAAGAAAAAAAGACTGAAATTAAATAAGCTGCTGGCCTTAGTGCTAAATAAACCAAACAGTGACAACTCTTCTGCAGTACAGGCTACATAAGCAGTTGTTTCTCTAGGCCAGGGATGGTTATTACTTTGTCATCCGTAAGTTAGTCTGTCCGATTGTCAAATGACGGTATGTTTCACGATTCTCATGTGTGAACAGTTTCATGAATGTAAAATTTATAACTTCGGCTTTCGTTGTTCTATCTTCAACTGCCACATCACACTGGTGAACTAGGGACTGAATGAGAGACTTAGACCAGCTTAGCGATTATTTTTCATAGGACCGCATGCCACAGTAACTTTACGTTCAAGCAGCATAACATTTCCGACCGTTGTTTACAGATGTATAGCGTCCAAAAAATGATGATATCTCCACAGTCGCTCCAGCTGGATGTCGTTTCTCACTTACCAGCAGCAAACCCCACCTCCAATGCATCGTCATTATCTACTTGTCGAGGAGTAAAGGGCGTAATTACAATTGAAAAAGCAATTGCTTCTTTTATTTTCTCGATTTCACCACTTCCTCGAAACCATTTCGTATATTTGATACTTGTAAATCCAACAAATACAGTGGCGTCTTACCTGTATATACTCGGACAGCCAAGTTGTGAGTTTCTGCATCCACACCTTCCAGCGCCCCTACACACTCCAGCAGATTTCCCTTGCCGCCCATTCCATGTTCCACTTAAACTCCTATGCGACCTACGCCCACAGCCGGGCCCATTTTACCTTCACCCGCCTCGATACCCTCGTTTAAGCCCCTCTCTCCCCTTCCTGCACCCTTCCCACCTCCAACCTCCTGGCGCATCAACAGTATTGTCTCCTCTACCTCAACATTCGCTCCCTCCCTGCAAAAAAATACCACTTCATGCATACCCTCTCTCAGCACCAGGTTGACTCCTTTATGCTTAATGAAACCTTCCTCCAACCCCACCATGTTGTCCACACCTCCTCTTATCTCCTGCACTGCACTGACAATCCCCTTCTCCTAGCCCGAGGCAGGGTTGCTGTAGGCCACGTCAGGCATCTCCCTGTCTGGCCACAACCCCTCCTCAATGACCTGACCAAACAACTTCTGCTCAGCCTATTTTTTCCCTCCATCACCATCACCTGTGCCACTATCTATATCCGCCCCACAGCTCTCATCCCCTTTGACTTAATTTCCCATGTTGACCATACCTTCTCCACCTATGTGATCACCGCTAACCTCAACATCAACAGCCATGATCCTGCCACCCTTCGGCGGTGGCATCAGTTCCTTGCCACCCTCCATTGTGACCTTCCTCTCCCACAGCACACCCTTCCCAAAAGTTACTCCACCTATGATGTTATCCTCACTTCCCCCATCGTCCTTGGTCGCATTGCCGTTGATGTCCTCGATCCCGTCGGTAGTGACCATCTCGCTGCCTTCTCAACATCTCCTCTACCCGTCCCGTCACTGCAGCCACCCGCCCAACTGCCATCCCAAAGTCTGTCCATGACTACCACCATGCCAATTGGGATGCCTATCGGGTATCCATTGCCTTACAGGTCTAAAGCCACCCCCTCACCTTTCACAACCCTGATGACATCACCCATGACTCTTCCTTCCTTCAGAAGAGCATCACTGACGCTGTGTAGGCTCATGTCCGTACCAAACTCATCCACCCTCACCGCCTTACGCTTCCTCCACAGGCCGTCCTTCTTCTGCGTGGATGCCGCAGGCTCTACGGCGTGACCGGGATACTCTCACCCACCACCAGCAATTACAGCGACATATCCGGAACCTCCTTACAGCAAAGAAACGCCAGGACTGGCGCAGACATGCACGTGCCTCAACTCCACCCTCCCTGTCAACTCCTCCAAGTAGTGGTCAGGCTTTCACTGCCTTACTGGTAGCCATCCCACCCCGCATTACCCCATCCTCCATGATGATCGACCATTTCCTGACAACCTCAGTAAGGCTAACCATTTTGCTTCCCACCTATCCGAGGTCTTCTCCATTCCTGACAATCTCCATTTTGATTACTCCCTCTTCCCAACCGTCCTTGACCACACAGACACCTCTGTGCCCCCGCTCGCCCCTAGCTTCCAGTACTTGGATCGGATACCCCCCTCAGACGTCAACACTCCCATCACCACACATGACATCCACTCGTCATCCACTCCAAACGCAACACCACCCCTGGTCATGATGGCGTCACCTACCGTCACCTCAAGGAATCCCCTCCATCCTTCCTGTCTGTCCTTGCTACCCTGTACAATGTCCTCCTCTCCACTGGATTTTACCCCGACCTGTGGAAGACCTCCCGTGTCCTGCTGTTCCCTAAACCTAACAAACCCCCTCTGATACCTCTTCCTATCGTCCAATCTGCCTCACCTCCGTGTTCAGTAAGGTTCACCTCCGTGTTCAGTAAGGTCTTCGAGGCCATCCTCTCTCGCCGTATTCACCGCCATTTTAACCAGCACCGCCTCCTTCCTCTTACCCAATGTGGCTACCGGCCTTCTTTCTCCGCCGACAACCAGCTCCTTAACCTTACCAATCTTCTTTCCCTCCAACTTAACTCCCATCACTGCGCTATCTTTGTTTCCCTTGATCTCCAGAACACCTATGACCGTGTCTGGCATCCCGGGCTCCTCTTCAAACTCCAGACCTATGCACTCCCCATCAACTTCGTCCATCTCGTAGCTTCCTTCCTCTCCCATCGTCCCTCCTATGTGACTATCCACAATTCCAACTCCCGTACTTTCTATCCCTCCGCCAGCGTGCCGCAAGGTTCTTTCCTTTCCCCTCTCCTCTATCTCCTGTACACTGCTGATATGCCCAGACCTCCCCCTCCTGTTCATCTTCTCCAGTTCGCTGATGACACCGCCTTCCTAGCGCTTTATCCTACCCTTGAACGGTCCCAACGTACCCTCCAAACCCACCTTGACCAATTCACCGCTTGGTGCAACCAGTGGTTCCTCCGTGTTAATCCCTCCAAGACCCAGTTCATCATCACAGGCCACACTACCCGCTCCTTCCGCCTCCGTGATTTCTACCTCACCATTTATGGCCGTCCTATCTACCTCACTCCTACCCTCAAATACCTTGGTATCACACTCGACAGCCACCTCACCTGGACTCCCCATCTCCTTACGATCCAAAACAAAGCTCACAACTGCCTCCGCCTCCTGAAACTCCTGTCTGGCCGGACGTGGGGTCTGCATCGTTCCACCATCCTTCACACCTACAAATCCTTGATCTGCCATGTCCTCTGTTATACCAGCGTAGCTTGGATTTCCGCCCCTGCCCGGTTCTATAAAGCCCTGCAAATACTCGAATGCCATGTGCTCCGCCTTGCCTTCCGCATCCGCCTTTCGTCCCCCACGCGCATCCTCTATGACCTCGTCCTGTTTCCTCATCTTCTCCTTTTCCACATCCACACACTATATACTGTCCGCCGCCTTGATCCCCCTCAACCACTGGTGTCTCTCTTCCTCCCCACCCCCAACCAGTTGCCGCGCCTTTACCGTTGTGTCCCACCCTCTCTCCATCTCCACACCCTCCATCTCCTTTCCCAACGCAACTTCCACCATCTACCCCTCCCAGATGATGAGCTTCACCCTGACATCTACCCTTCCTACCAACTCTAACCCCATCTTCCTGCCTCCTTCTCAGGGCTCCCTCTCCTGCCCCTCGTTCCTCCTTACCGGCTTCACCCTCCTACTCCCCCTCCATCTCTTGTGCCTCCTTTCAGTGTCTCTGCGCTCCCTCCTGCCCTGTCTTCCCTCATCATCTCCCGCCCCACGTGTCTCCTGCCTCTTCGTGTACCCACTGATGCCCCTCCTCTCTTCATCCCACCATTGTCCCTACTGCCCCATGTTCTCCCCTCCTTTTTTATCCTCTCTGGCCTTTCCCTCGGCAGGTTCCACCTGGCAGTTTTATTCTTCGTTGTGTGTGCTCCAAGTGGGTTTTAAGTGTGTTGTTGCGGAGTGTTTTTACTACTGTGTGCCGACTTTTAACATGTGCATGTCCATTCATTGTGATCTCTGAGTTTTGAAGACTCGCCAACTGTGTTTTTAAACTTTCTAGTGTCTTTTAACTGTCCTCCATGAACGTCTCCATATTAGTATATTTTTTCCCTCCATTTTCTCCCACTATTCTGTTTTATGTTCCCCTTTCTCGCCTTATGTATGTAACATTTTATTCTTATTTTAAGTTGTTATGTCACTCGGCTGAAGAGCGGCGGATCGGATTGTGCCGTTGACAGCCCTCCCCTCCCCATAAGGGGCAGGGGAATGAAATCACAATATATATATATATATATATATATATATATATATATATATATATATATATATATATATATATATATATTGTTGTTGTGGTCTTCAGTCCTGAGACTGGTTTGATGCACCTCTCCATGCTACTCTATCCTGTGCAAGCTTCTTCATCTCCCAGTACCTACTGCAACCTACATCCTTCTGAATCTGCTTAGTGTATTCGTCTCTTGGTCTCCCTCTACGATTTTTACCCTCCACGCTGCCCTCCAATGCTAAATTTGTGATCCCTTCATGCCTCAAAACATGTCCTACCAACAGATCCCTTCTTCTAGTCAAGTTGTGCCACAAACTTCTCTTCTCCCCAATCCTATTCAATACCTCCTCATTAGTTACGTGATCTACCCACCTTATCTTCAGCATTCTTCTGTAGCACCACATTTCGAAAGCTTCTAATCTCTTCTTGTCCAAACTAGTTATCGTCCATGTCTCACTTCCATACATGGCTACACTCCATACAAATACTTTCAGAAACGACTTCCTGACACCTAAATCTATACTCGATGTTAACAAATTTCTCTTCTTGAGAAACGCGTTCCTTGCCATTGCCAGTCTACATTTTATATCCTCTCTGCTTCGACCATCATCAGTTATTTTACTCCCTAAATAGCAAAACTCCTTTACTACTTTAAGTGTCTCATTTCCTAATCTAATTCCCTCAGCATCACCCGACTTAATTTGACTACATTCTATTATCCTCGTTTTGCTTTTGTTGATGTTCATCTTATATCCTCCTTTCAAGACACTGTCCATTCCGTTCAACTGCTCTTCCAAGTCCTTTGCTGTCTCTGACAGAATTACAATGTCATCGGCGAACCTCAAAGTTTTTACTTCTTCTCCATGAATTTTAATACCTACTCCGAATTTTTCTTTTGTTTCCTTTACTGCTTGCTCAATATACAGATTGAATAACATCGGGGAGAGGCTACAACCCTGTCTCACTCCTTTCCCCATCACTGCTTCCCTTTGTTGCCCCTCGACTCTTATAACTGCCATCTGGTTTCTGTACAAATTGTAAATAGCCTTTCGCTCCCTGTATTTTACCCCTGCCACCTTCAGAATTTGAAAGAGAGTATTCCAGTCAACATTGTCGAAAGCTTTCTCTAAGTCTACAAATGCTAGAAACATACGTTTGCCTTTTCTTAATCTTTCTTCCAAGATAAGTCGTAAGGTCAGTATTGCCTCACGTGTTCCAACATTTCTACGGAATCCAAACTGATCTTCCCCGAGGTCGGCTTCTACCAGTTTTTCCATTCGTCTGTAAAGAATTCGCGTTAGTATTTTGCAGCTGTGACTTACTAAACTGATAGTTCGGTAATTTTCACACCTGTCAACACCTGCTTTCTTTGGGATTGGAATTATTATATTCTTCTTGAAGTCTGAGGGTATTTCGCCTGTCTCACACATCTTGCTCACCAGATGGTAGAGTTTTGTCATGACTGACTCTCCCGAGGCCATCAGTAGTTCTAATGGAATGTTGTTTACTCCCGGGGCCTTGTTTCGACTCAGGTCTTTCAGTGCTCTGTCAAACTC
Source organism: Schistocerca nitens (assembly GCF_023898315.1). Lineage (NCBI taxonomy): Eukaryota > Metazoa > Arthropoda > Insecta > Orthoptera > Acrididae > Schistocerca > Schistocerca nitens. The sequence continues at coordinate 322,998,578 of NC_064616.1, forward strand.
TACACGCAGTATCTTATCTCCCATTTCGTCTTCATCTACATCTTCTTCCATTTCCGTAATGTTGTCCTCAAGTACATTGCCCTTGTATAAACCCTCTATATACTCCTTCCACCTTTCTGCCTTCCCTTCTTTGCTTAGAACTGGGTTGCCTTCTGAGCTCTTGATATTCATACAAGTGGTTCTCTTCTCTCCAAAAGTCTCTTTAATTTTCCTGTAGGCAGTATCTATCTTACCCCTAGTGAGACAAGCCTCTACATCCTCTAGCCATCCCTGCTTAGCCATTTTGCACTTCCTGTCAATCTCATTTTTGAGACGTTTGTATTCCTTTTTGCCTGCTTCATTTACTGCATTTTTATATTTTCTCCATTCATCAATTAAATTCAATATTTCTTCTGTTACCCAAGGATTTCTATTAGCCCTCGTCTTTTTACCTACTTGATCCTCTGCTGCCTTCCCCACTTCATCCCTCAGAGCTACCCATTCTTCTTCTACTGTATTTCTTTCCCCCATTCCTGTCAATTGTTCCCTTATGCTCTCCCTGAAACTCTCTACAACCTCTGGTTCTTTCAGTTTATCCAGGTCCCATCTCCTTAAATTCCCACCTTTTTGCAGTTTCTTCAGTTTTAATCTGCAGTTCATAACCAATAGATTGTGGTCAGAATCCACATCTGCCCCAGGAAATGTCTTACAATTTAAAACCTGGTTCCTAAATCTCTTTCTTACCATTATGTAATCTATCTGAAACCTGTCAGTATCTCCAGGCTTCTTCCATGTATACAGCCTCCTTTCATGATTCTTGAACTAAGTGTTAGCTATGATTAAGTTATGCTCTGTGCAAAATTCTACAAGGCGGCTTCCTCTTTCATTCCTTCCCCCCAATCCATATTCACCTACTATGTTTCCTTCTCTCCCTTTTCCTACTGACGACTTCCAGTCACCCAAGACTATTAAATTTTCGTCTCCCTTCACTACCTGAATATTTTCTTTTATCTCGTCATACATTTCATCAATTTCTTCATCATCTGCAGAGCTAGTTGGCATATAAACTTGTACTACTGTAGTAGGCATGGGCTTTGTGTCTATCTTGGCCACAATAATGCGTTCACTATGCTGTTTGTAGTAGCTAACCCGCACTCCTATTTTTTTATTCATTATTAAACCTACTCCTGCATTACCCCTATTTGATTTTGTATTTATAACCCTGTAATCACCTGACCAAAAGTCTTGTTCCTCCTGCCACCGAACTTCACTAATTCCCACTATATCTAACTTTAACCTATCCATTTTCCTTTTTAAATTTTCTAACCTACCTGCCCGATTAAGGGATCTGACATTCCACGCTCCGATCCGTAGAACGCCAGTTTTCTTTCTCCTGATAACGACGTCCTCATGAGTAGTCCCCGCCCGGAGATCCGAATGGGGGACTATTTTACCTCCGGAATATTTTACCTAAGAGGACGCCATCATAATTTAATCATACAGTAAAGCTGCATGCCCTCGGGAAAAATTACGGCTGTAGTTTCCCCTTGCTTTCAGCCGTTCGCAGTACCAGCACAGCAAGGCCGTTTTGGTTAATGTTACAAGGCCAGATCAGTCAATCATCCCGACTGTTGCCCCTGCAACTACTGAAAAGGCTGCTGCCCCTCTTCAGGAACCATATGTTTGTCTGGCCTCTCAACAGATACCCCTCCGTTGTGGTTGCACCTACGGTACGGCCATCTGTATCGCTGAGGCACGCTAGCCTCCCCACCAACGGCAAGGTCCATAGTTCATGGGGGGGATATATATATATATATATATATATATATATATATATATATATATATATATATATATATATATAAAATTGGGGGTTTCTGTTAGTGGATTTGAGCCTTATGCCACGTTTACACTCAGATCATACAAAGTTCTCGACTAAGACATCATTGCAAGTGCAAAATACTTGGGTACGTCCATTAGGGGTTAATTCTCAAGGGCCAAACAAACGGGTAGAGAAACGTTTGCACACCATAATGTTATCCCAAAACTGTTCTGTATCGAGTCTAAGCACATTTTAAGGTCTTCTTGCTACCTGTGTAACACTTTAAAGGAGGAACACCCCACGACGGATCTGTTGCAGCTGGCGAAATCAGTTTGTTACGAAAAAAAAAAGATCCTGTGGAAGCGTAATACAAAGATTTTGGTGACTCAGTGATTCATATTAAACATGTGGCTGTTTGGATCCTACAATATACGAGTGGAAGCTGAATTTTCAAAAGGAATATTACGTTATGTAAAAACCTCCTTTAGGCCTGAATGGAAAAAAATGCTTTATTCCAAACGAACAATGTATTTCTGTTTGTCCCTTCGGTGTACCAACTGTATGTATCTGAATAACCACTATGACTCCATCGTCATTCACTTATTCAACATCAAGTGTGCAGGATGTCTGTGAATAAGGTGATGCTTTTGCAGGCTAGGAGGAACAGTAGTAGTGTCCTAATTCTAGCAATGAAATTTGAGAAGTGGTAGTGAGTGTATTGTGCAAAATGTGGTCTTGGATATTGAGGTTCAAGCTTTAGTAATCGCTATTTCAAAGCTATCAAAGGAAAATAGTGACTGCACGATTCTGCTTTATTCAAGAACACAGCAGTGCCCACACACCAAAAAAAAAAAAAAAAAATAAAAAAAAAAAAAAAAAAAAATTCTAGAGCTCTTACTTCCTCAGTATGATGCAAAAATTTGCTTTGAGGACTACGCATTCACTAAGAAAGAGAATGGTACTGCTTACAACATGTTTAAGTGGGTGAAACAAAGAAATGTACGTAATGTGCTCTGGGATGTTTACATAAAACTGTTTACGAGTAGTCACATCCTTAACGGTCTTGATTAATACATTTTACCCACACTACTTAAACCATTACTGTGTGATGTATCGTGCATATTCAATTTGCTATCTGACATGTTTAAGAGGGAACCACTTATTTTAAAGTAGAAGCCCTACTTTAACCACTATGGCTCGAATGCCCACTGGCTTGTGTGTCCGAGCGGTTCTAGGCGCTTCAGTCCGGAACCGAGCAGCTGCTGCGGTCGCAGGTTCGAATTGTGCCTCGGGCATGGATGTGTGTGATGTAGTTAGGTTTAAGTAGTTCTAAGCCTAGGGGACCTCAGATGTTAGGATCCATAGTGCTTAGAGTCATTTGAGCCATTTTTTCGAATGCCCGATGGGAGACTGATGGACCACCATCAATTAAGATGTATTGAGATGAATGTACAGCCAAAATGATCAATAATGAATCGTAATGTCTGTTACGTAGTCACAACAGCCAAGTAAGCTGCCACTAATTTTTTATTAACCTATTGCTTTACTTCATGGTTTCTATGATGATGAACGTAGACAGTTCATATTTAAAATTATTGCATTCACAGAAGATATCTGTATAGTAGAGACATTCTCAGCAACCACTGCATCACTGAGAACTTTCAGGGATGTGAAGTGTGCTAGAATACGGAGTACGGCGAAATGGTTAATAAATTTTTTCCATGGAATTCACTGGGGTGATGCTGACGTACCCTAGTATAAAGATATGGTGATGTGGCTTCGATTATTCGACCATCTTCTGAGTCAAGTCGAAGGAGGAGATCGCACGGATGTGTCGAATCTTCAAGTATGCTGCTATTCAAGACTTGGCATTCTACGGTTGCCTGCTCTCCATCGACTCAAGAAGATATGTCTAAGTAGAATTGCTACATCTGCTTATGAAAATTACGGCAATCTGAAAGAGAGAGAGAGAGAGAGAGAGAGAGAGAGAGAGAGAGAGAGAGAGATCTATGTGCGTATAATAAACCCCTTCCCCAGAAAATTTCTCTCCTTCATACCTGCTATTTGTTACCACAGATGACGTGTCCCTATTCTCATTTGTACTAACATTGCAGTACGCAAGAGGTGCCTATTTGCTTCCACCTGAGTTAAATGTATAAGGTCTAATTAATGTTCACGATCTTGCGGTCTTTTATAACTGTTGTCCCCTGTGCAGAAAACAACTCTTAGGTTGTGAATCTGTTATCTTGAGAAACTGATATTGTGTAAATAATTAAATTTTCAATTAGTTTGTTTATACGGGATGCCACTCGCTGTTTATTAGCAGAATACAAGACTTTATGAATCACAAATAATTTGCACT